>NC_046613.1:17522552-17822552 GCF_900324465.2 Anabas testudineus | reverse complement strand
CAGGACTAACAAAAGCAGCTTCGGCTGCAGGACCAACAAAAGCAGCTTCGGCTGCAGGACTAACAAAAGCAGCTTCGGCTGCAGGACTAACAAAAGCAGCTTCGGCTGCAGAACCAACTAAAGCAGCTTCGGCTGCAGAACCAACTAAAGCAGCACTAGCTGCGGGACTAACAAAAGCAGCAGTAGCTGCAGGACCAACAAAAGCAGCAGTAGCTGCAGGACCAACAAAAGCAGCAGTAGCTGCAGGACCAACAAAAGCAGCAGTAGCTGCAGGACCAACAAAAGCAGCAGTAGCTGCAGGACCAACAAAAGCAGCTTCGGCTGCAGAACCAACAAAAGCAGCTTCGGCTGCAGAACTAACAAAAGCAGCTTCGGCTGCAGAACTAACAAAAGCAGCATTAGCTGCCGGACAAACAAGCGCTGGGGACCGGGGAGTACTGGAGGAGGAGAGCAAGGGGGGCTGACTGGGTGAAGAAGTCACAAAAAACCTTCTTTTACAGGACCTTAGAGCGGCCATCACTGCTTCCTTGAGGTCCTGAAACTCAATGTATCTCATCAAGTAGCCTTTCTTAATAAAGGTCTTGATGGCAACAGTGGAAATGGCCTCAACCCCCGCTAAGGTCTCACTTGAGTCTAGCCACCCCACTAAATACTCCGCACTACAGAGTAGATCCAAATACTCCTCCTCGAGTATGTCGGCCAGGTCCCCATACCTCTCAAACCTGGGACAAGGAGGAAGAGGGAAGCGACCAGTGGCGGAACGGGGTGATTCCATGGTCGCTGATATGGCTGGTTTGTTCTGTTACAAACGGACTAACGGGACCAACGAGTAAGAACAAAAAGATACATTTATTAACAAAAGAAGGGCAGGGGACACAGGGAACTAACCAACACTAACAAAGTATCAACTAAAAGAGACCCGAACACACGGTGGACAAATACCAACAAAGCATAAGCTGACAAAGTAGCAACTAAAAACCTACGCACTAAGGCGGACATGAAACTAATAAACTAAACGTACAAAATAACAAACAAAAATCACTGCACAAGGCAGGAGAACATTAACAGACAGACAAACCAACAGTACAAAGTATCAACTCAAAAAACACAGCGTGAACACAGACCAAACAATTCAAACTGACTAACAAAAACAGACAGGGACCTCACGGACAAACGAACCAACAAACTGACCAGATTTAGGAGTAGTGTGAGAGCATGAAAGTCAATGTGCGTGAAAGTCAATGTGTGAGCGAGTGGAAGTGACAAACCAGCACCGAACTGAGGACTGAGGGGTGCTTTTAAAATGGAGGGAGTAACAGGTGCATCGAATGAGTCAATTAGTCCAGCAGTGAGTGGAGGGCGGAAAGTGGAGGAAGTCCATATATGGTGTGAGACAGGAGGGTGAGACCAGAACAAAACAAAACCAAAGCCGCAGACAGGGGCAGAGGGAGGAACTGTAACAGAATCCATAATAAAATAACAGGTTTAGTGATAAACCTGTATTAGACAGATTACTAAGAAAAACAATCAGATGGAAATCAAGACAGTTGTCACTAACCTAGACGTTTAGCTGTTGCTTTTACAGCAGGAAAGCTTTGGTGTGGAGTGAAGGTGGATTTATTGGTGCTTTCTGGAAGCTTTTCCACCTGCTGGAGCTTCTTGATGGACTCTAATGGTTGGATGGGTAGGGGACGGGGCTGGAGGGGCTTTGGGCAGAAATTCTGGGACTGCGTGGTGAGGAAAGCAATCTCCCTAGGGTCTGTTTGCATCTTGAAGTTGGTGTACAGCGTAGTCCATCGTGGTTTGTTGGTCTTGTTTGGCAGTGGGTGACGGTGATAGGACACCATTGCCTCTGTCAGTTGCTCCTTGATGCGCCTCAGGTCCTTGTGGTCCACTTGGGCTGGAGTGAGTTGACGAACAGGTTTTGTCTTGTTGTAATGAAAAGCTGGGAAATCCTCCTGGAATCTAGTTGAGAATTCATCTGGATTGTTCCTGTCCAGAAATGGGATGTTGGTAGACAGAAAGGACTTAACAGGACGTGCTGGAAGCAGCGTTTTCACCACTGCTGTCATGTTGGAAATAACCAGCGCCCTCCCTTTAGGTTACGATTACTCTTTGGTTAAGATAGCCATCTTCTTCGGCAGCAGGTGAAAAATGCTACAATGCCTCTCCATGGAAACCTCTGTACTGTGGAACATGATGATGATACTGTCGCTGCCCCAGCAGGGAAACAAATGCATGTCACGGTGTCCTATTACCAGCAGTGGACTCATAAAAACAACTACATAAGTGAAATGTTTTATTTTGCAACATTAAAGCATATTAATAACTGCTCACTTTTAAATAATGTTTCTTACCATTTAAAATCTGATTTTTTTGGTTATCAGACAGTCATGAGATTATAATACTGTAACAAGGCTTTTCTGGTGTTACAAGGCAGCACCTAACCTACAACAACCAACTAAATGTTTGAAGTGGACATGCATACCTTTTTTAAGAGTCTTATGCATAATTTAGCATAACCCTAGATAAACTAGCATGATAGCTGCATTTACATTCACAGAGCAATTATACTGACAGCAGTCCAGCCAAATGAAACGTAGAGTGTAACAGATTAAAAGCAATACTTTAATTAGATATAACATATCTAATGTTGCAAATAAACTGGATACATAAAGTGCAATTTAAATACACTTGCACAACTCAGGCATTCTGTTGTTGTTGGTTCAAAATCACTTCTGTTATTACAACAGCAGGTGTCAGTCAAACTTCATTTTGGATCAATTATGATCTACTCAGAAATGCAGGCTACTGAGTCTTTTTCTCAACACCCATCAACTAATTAGGTGCTCAAATTTCAGCATGTGGCAAAATACACCATGCCGTTCATTTAGTCATTTAGTTTGTAATTAGGCACCAATGTAGTTTCAATGAGCTGTCAGCATTTAAAGTTAATCACACTGCTCGCTTGCCCTCCCTGATCTATTCTTGTACAATGAAATACTTCAGAGCTATTACTGAAGTAGAGTAAAAGTAACAAAACAACAGCATAGAAATATATATATATAAGTCCTGTTTAAAAATAGGTTACTTAAGTAAAAGTAAAAATGTAGTTATAAAAATACAGACCGGCTTATTATACAGAACAGTCCATGTCAGAACAAAATTTTATTATATAGTTGTGTTATGATTAATTAACACGCTACTTTTAGACATTTTACTTTGAACAGTAGCCTACATATAGTAAATTAATGTCGCATCTAGCTGGTGAAGAGGAAACTAATTTTAATGTATTTATTGCTGGTAGCTTGAGGATCATCATAGATTATAAGCTTTAACCTGTAATAAAACAATAATGTATTTGTTGCTCAGTTGAATTTTAATCAGTAAAGTAACTAGCAACTATATCTGACAGATACATATAGTGATGTAAGAATTAGTAGAATATTTCTCTTTAAAATATAAATGAATAATACAAAATGGCAGAAAATGAAAACTACTGAAGTACCGTTCCCGTACATTACAATTTAAGCGTACGTATTCAATTTCCACCACTTAGATATTAAAGAATTTTAAGGCTAAATGAAAAATGAAATTTCGTATATATTTTTCATAAATTATATAATTTTAAACTTAGAAACATAAACTTAAAACTTTGTTCACAAAGAAACCAAGTTGGAGGAAGTGACGTATTTCTGCGTCCGCCTCTTCCGCTCTCTTTTCGTTGAGGCTCAGCTAGCGGCCGGGTGAGGACACGTTTTCTCTGATAAATATTTGTCGGTTTATAACTTAACTCTGACATGTTGACCACGATTAAAATACATCACAGTTAGGTATAACACCATATAGTGTGTGGTCAAGTGTTCGGGGCTCAGTTCAACGTCAGAAACTAGAGATAAATGTGACTGAAGTTCACGTATACCGTATTTTACGCATGTGGCCAGGCCCCGCCGGTGCTAACATTAGCTAGCAACATTACTGACGTGCTGCACAAAGTTTCATTCTCTGTGTTATGTTTTAAAAACACGATATCTGTATTAATATTTAGTTTATAAGCTACCTAGTATGTCTGGTCTTCTTTTATCACAGTCTAGTGTTTGTCGTTGGACAGGAATATAAGCTAGCTGTTAGCTGCACGTCTAATGCTGAAGCTAACGTCGGTTTTCTCTCTCCCAGCCTGCAAACATGCAGATCTTCGTGAAGACATTGACGGGGAAGACCATCACCCTTGAGGTCGAGCCCAGCGACACTATCGAAAATGTCAAAGCTAAGATCCAGGACAAGGAAGGTGAGTGGCCACATTTAACTCTTGAAGGGTTAATTTGAGCCACCAAAACCTACCTTCGTGTTTGGATGTAGTTTGACATGTACCTACCACTGTCAGACTTTTTTCTTTAGGGGTTAGGTTTTTTGCAGCTATCATGCTAGACAGATTTCAGATGAGTAAATGTTAGACTATAATCCTGCAATATAGTTAAATTGTTGCTGAAAAATGCAAAATAAAGAATAAAGGTTTATTTTCATTGTGGTCAACAAGAGGAAAAAAAAGACAGAGATGGCAGATGTTCCACATTTGAGGCAAGACAAAACGCAAATACACACTTGACAAACTAAATAAAACCTGTTGACTATTCAACAACCCTTCCTTTACCAAGACTTTAAAACCTTATTTCCTTGACTGTTGTTTTTAGAGTATATACTATACCTATATGTGTATATTTCTGTATGCTTTATAAATTTGGAAGTGAGACTTCTTAATACTTCTCTAGACTATTGTACTATCAAGCAAAACAGCATTACTGGCAAAAATGCTGTCTGGCTGGTTTGTTTTTTTGTTTTTTTTGTAGTACCATAGGTGTTGCCTGAGAGATTACATCTTAAATAGCTAAAATGCTTTTCTTAATGTAATATTTAGATTTGGGCATCTGTGAATACAGTTTGATAAGTCTTGTGTTTGCAGGAATTCCACCTGATCAGCAGCGTCTGATTTTTGCTGGCAAACAGCTGGAAGATGGACGCACACTCTCTGACTACAACATCCAGAAAGGTATAAGATATACTGATTGTTTTTCTCATCACATTTAACTATAGGTGAGCTTATAAAATGTATTACATCAGACTTAAACTAAGTTAAAGCACATCTTCTAGAAGTGTTAAACATGATGGTGCTGATGAATTGCACAGTTCTTATATTTTTATTTGGATGCTACATTCTAAAAAGGTATTGAGACTGTTTTTAATGTATAAAGATTGTGCAGTATTACTATGCAGTCTGTAAGATATCCAGATAGGTTTTTATGTTGGTGTAGATGTGAATGTGTTTGAACTTGAGATTGACATAAATGTGTCTGAAATGCCCACCAGAATCCACTCTGCATCTGGTTCTGCGTCTGCGTGGTGGCATCATTGAGCCTTCACTCAGGCAGCTGGCCCAGAAATACAACTGCGACAAGATGATCTGCCGCAAGTAAGTTCAGTTCTATATATCTTCAAATAAGCTTGTTGTTTCAGCCAATGGCACTAAAATTTAAGTTTTTTTTCTAAACTTGGCAAAAACATCAACATTTGTTTTTAAAAATAAAAATTGTGACCATGTAATGAACATAATCAAGTATTTTTCATAGTCAACCTGGCCTCTTGTGTTCTAGGTGCTATGCCCGTCTGCACCCCCGTGCTGTCAACTGTCGTAAGAAGAAGTGTGGACACACCAACAACCTTCGCCCCAAGAAGAAGCTGAAGTAGACGTTTTCAGTGAATTGGCTCTGTATGCCATTTTGTGTTCAAATAAATGTAAGAAAACACTGTGCCTTGTGTATCTGTTTCAGTGGCACTTTTACAAATCAGGAAGAAACTGACCTTTTTTGGAGTAATTTGTATTGACATATGCAATACACGGTTCTAAGGCTGTGCGGGATTAATTAACTGCAAGTAAAATGAGCAGAGGGAATAGGTGAAACGCAGTGATGCTTGTGCAATAAGATCATGTTTCGTTGCTAGATGTGAGGCCTATATGAACGAGTTCGGCAAGTAGTGCAAATCGTAGACCTCATTTAAGAGGCCTGTTCACCAAGTTATCTAGGTAAATCGGTAAGCCTGCTTCTTGGAACCGATCCTTTTTAAAACAAAACAATGGGTATACTGAAAACACAACCAAGATTGCACTGGTGAACAGTGATTGTGTTTTTGACTATTTTTATTTGGCACCTTTACTAATTGTCATTTAATGTGCTACAAGTTCCAACAGCTTCACTAACGATGATTAAACATCTGACTTAATAGAAATGAAAAGATTTGGTTTCCCCAAGCTTTCCACAGCAGAGCAAGTAACTTAGCCAAATAGATTGCAGCCATTGTCAACTCAAGTGTTTAAATGACTGTTTTCATTACCAGCTGATTTGGTGAAAACTAAAATATTAAAGTAGAAATATCAAACTGTGGAAATGTAAGATGCTAATTGGAGATGAAGCAACACAGCAATGACTGAGTTACAAATAAAGGGAATAAAGGGAATCATGACATAAATACTTGCTGTACTCAATGAGTAATCAACTAAAGTAAGAAACTAAAACTGGCCTTGAGCTGAACAGCACCAGTGGGTAGCTTTCCTTGCATTTACCAATGTGTCAATGAAACTAACTGAAGTAATCGGAAGTATTTTCATATATTCAAAGGTCAGACAAGGACAATGAACAATTAAAAACAAATTTAATAGTCCAATGGAAATGACAGCTGAGCATCATACACACGTTTATTCCAGTTTGTGGCTTCAGCATGCCACTGGTGCGTCTTTGGTACTGCATTGTCTCTGGTGGCAGATGTTTTTAAAGGAACCTTATTCCAGTGTCTTCAAGGAGGAATCCACTTCACATGCTCAAATGTATTCTGTGTATTGCCATTCATTGTAGTTATTTTTGTTGTTTGTTTGTAGTACAGTGTACACAGATACACATATAGTTTGAACTGTAAAGTGGATTTCCCCTTCAACCTAATGTAGATACACAATAATACTGAATAACTTCAAGTTACAACACTATGAAAACTGATAATATAGTTAACATCACTTCATTGATCCCAAAAGGTAAATATAAATAGTCCTGCCCTTACAACCTCTGTCAGGAACATCTGCTAATGTATTAACACAAGGTTATTGTTCAGTAATTGGACACTGGAACAAGGTTGCTATAAAGACTGACATTAACTGTGAGGAGCTCATGCTGAGGAGCTGCTGACTTTTTTATTATTATTTAAATCATGCTTGATGAAAGGCTGGGGACAATCTCTTCTAATCTGGTGAAGCCATAAGGAAAAATCAGAGTTGTGGGAAAAAAAAAAACATCTGCTATTAAAATAGATGAGTACAGACTTTGTAGAGGTGTCATTACCTATAAATTACTTTTATCTACTACAAACAGGCATCTATGCTAGAAATCTTATTGCTAATTCAGTAATACTTGCATGTAGCACCTGATGCCAGAAGTGCCAGCTGTAATAACTGGTAAAAGAGATGACACGTCAGTCTTTTTAGCCTTGAAGGTATAATAAAACCTCTAAATGTGATAACTCACAACATAATGCAGTAAGATCACAGGATTACCATTATAACAGTATCAGTAAATATGTAATAATGCTACCATATTATCTGTGAGTTTATTACATAAAAAGATTTCATATTGGCTGTTTAATTCACCTTTTGATGTTATTATGATCCTGACAGTTACGGCATCATCAGCTGCAAAGAAATGCACCTTATTTATACCTATATTACTGTCATACAAAGAAATCAATAACTCATCAGGGGGCTAGAAGCAAAGATCAATGATGTGCATCAGAAGATCACATACAAAGCTTGACGAACAAGTCAATTAAGTACCCATTTACGGAAACTACTGCTGTTGTGCTTTTTAACTCAAGCAGTCTGAGGTTTCACACTGCAAAGTAACACGCACACACACACACACACACACACACACAGATACACAAACTGAGTTTCACATTGCTTGGAAGGTACGTGGCTTCTGCAGAGCTCATGCAGTGCTCTCATAGTGATTTATGCTCTGCAGCTCCACCCAGCTTCTCTCTAGGGTTATTATTACTATTATGTTAAATGGTAGTGTTGCAAAACACTAGAAAGTACAGAACTGGATCATTTTGTGAACACTGACAAATGTAAACAAACAAAAACTTGGCACAACTATTATCAAGTGCAATCTCAGGTTTAGCTATATAAAACTAGGGTGGAAAAGCAGCACGATTGTCCACATGCCAAAGTGACACATTAAGACCTTCAGATGCAGATCGGCGTGATGAAACGGCAGGTGGAGAGGCAAACCCACCAACTGCAGCTTGAATTTAGCAGCATTTTTGCTGATCACCGTTGTTGATTTCCCCTCCTGACTAACTCACCCATCAATGAACAACAGAAAAAGTATGAACGAGCAATCCACATGAAACATGAGCAAAACAAACACTGTTGTTGGCGTTCCTCAGAGGGGAGAATTGATGAAGGTTGTTGCATCTCTGAGTTTGTTGACATTCTGGCTGGTGTGAGTCCAGTTCAGGCTGCTGATGGTTAACTAGGACTTTATTCAGGGTCTTTGCCTCATTGTGTCCTTACCCTGATCAAACTCCTACTGGGTGCATCTCCACAGTGTTAAGGGATGACATAAAAAAACTCAAGGTTGTTATTATACAAAAGCAGACATCTGACAGCTTGATTGTTTTCTAACTAGCAATGACTTTTGAGATTCACCAGTACCATTATGAGAAAATGTAAATCTAAAAGCCTTTATACATACATGTGAGCCTCAGCCCATTAGTTTAATGTGAAAAGAGCTGCTGCCAAAATGCACTAAGAGAACCATTTATAGAGTCACTTGAATGGTTCCTATAAACCAAATTTCCAGAATTATGATAAAATATTTATGTTTAGTATGGCCATAAAAATTTAATTGTTCATAAAATGATATCTCTTCACTATCTCGGCCTCGGTGCAACTCCTGCTGTCACAGTTACTGTCTGAGCCCAGACAGTAACACGCCTCTTTATTTGGTGAAAAAGCCTCCTTTGTGCTGTTTTACACTCTTAAACCACCAGGTCAGATTATGACACAAAAAACTAAAACACTGTGGCATCACTGAGATCATGAGGGATATGAAGCTGATGGGACATAGCAGCAAGCAATTAGGCAATACTGTGGATTGTTCATGATAATTATAGCAAATTGCATTATTATTGTGACGATGACGCACAATACAGATGGTTTATTCTGCACATGGCACCTCAAAGGGGCTCCTGAAAAAGTGTATTTTCCTGCACTGATCTAAAAAAAAAAAAAAAACAGATCTCTGAATGTAAACCCACTGTTTCATCACTGAACCACAAATCAAGGCCAGATGAAGGAGACCAGCTCTGACTGTGGAGATGCAGCCCGACTGCAGCTGTGGCTATTTATCAATGAGTTTTGCCAGGCTCTGTCTCAGGTCGTTCAGGTCACAAATTTTGATGTCCAGAACCTCAATGATGCGCCCGACTTCGACCTCCGCCTGCACCTGCTCCTGCCGACTCGAGGCAAGCGTCTTTTCAGCGCTCTGAACCCGTTCCTCCAGCTCTGCGTTTCGTCTCTCCAGATCCTGCACATTAACACATTAACGGTTCTTAATGCAGTGTCATTGCTACTATAATCATATTTTCAGATGTTTTCTGTTGGAGTCACACTTTACATTATACTTGACGTGGGTTTTATTTTTGTGATATAAGCATAGGTAGCCAACACTCTTGTATTTTTTTGTGAAACAACTTATAGAGTAGTAATGTTATTTTGACTATAATAATTCTAGCTATAATTTCTAACATCGGACATGTGCTTTCCTTGTCTGTATGCTTTCTGTATCTAAAGTTTGGGTTAGAAAGATAGAGAGCAGCAGCAACTGCTTTAGAGCAAGTAGACCTAAAGCACCATGCTCGAAATCGCCATTGCAGATACAGTGTGCTTGAGGTGAACAGTAGCTCTTTCCTCGAGGTCTGTAAATTTCTGGTGTGGCTGCTGACTGCAGTTCACTGAGAATTTCCTATCAGGCCTATTTTCCTCAAACTGTTTATATTACAAGGTTAAATGTGCTATTTTGTGTTTCATGAGATGAAGTGTATGCCAAATGCACTGATTAATAGATTACAAAATGAACGCAAGGACGACAAAAGGTCAAATATGAATATGAATAATTCACAACTGACACCTCTATTCAATATGACAGACAACCTAATAAAGGAAATGCAATATTCATCAGGTATAATCACCTACATTAACATGAAAATTCCATATAATTTGTTTTCTCCTTGAAGTCCTTAGTTCACCTGTAATGATTCCTCTGCTGCTGGTCTGAACTGTGCTGTCTCTTTTATAGGCACAATATCAATACTTTGATTTTCAATTAGTTGAGCTGACTGGTGTGCAGAACAGAAGAAAAAGCAGCATTGAAGCTGGGATCAGCCTTTTTTTGTTTTCTTTTACCACAGCATGATGGGATACTGTTAAAACTGTAACTATAACACCAACAAATCACAAATATTGCTGCTTTATTATCTGCAGCAAAAACTGAGTGAACCACTATGAGAATAAATAAGAAACTCTTAAAAGATTGAATTAGTGACCTTTTAGCAACTGAACCACAAGCAACAACAGTAAAATCAATCCATGAAGCAGTTTTCTTAGTTTTTGTGATATAATACCAACAATATGACTGATAATGTAGAGTTGTGAGAACAAATATAGTATAATTATGCTAACTTGCTGTTGAAACAAGGCTGAAGTGAACACTGCATTGTGCACATTGTGCAGAATCACAATAGTCCTTTGGTATTGCCAGCAAGTTCCCCTGCAGCTTCCATAATTGGAGAGCTGATTAAAAAGCAGTAGGAAAACAAACAGAAAATACATGTAAAAATGTGATATTTACCACCCATCACTCCTTATTTAAATAACAACGACTTACATAAACAAGAATTAGTTAACTGTCAAATATTTAAATCATTTACAATACTGAGACGTATGTTAATCTAAAATACATAATTTTTTAATTAAGGCTGTATGAGGTAAAGTACATCCCATTGTGCGGTAACACAAGTAGACATGTAAACCAAACAAAGACGACTGCAGTGTGATGAGTTCTTCACAGTACTTTAGCGCAACGTTCAGTAGAACAAAGGAGAAGAGAGACGACAGACTCAGCAGCTCATCAGCTTACCTGGAGTCTCTGCATGGCCTCCTCTCTCTCCTTCTCTAGTTCTCCCACATCTGTTTTCTTGCTCTGTAGATTCTGAATTTCCTGAAAACACAGTAATTTGAAGCGGTCATAACACCACCTCCCTTGTACCCACACACCCATCATCCCAGTCTATTAGAATATGGAGCATTCATCTCTTGATTTGCATCACAATACTTCAATCCACACCTAAATGTGGGTTTTATAAGAAGATTGAACTGTTTCTCATATAACAGCTTGGTGATCAGATTTAGGACAACTTGTTGTTCCCAAGAAGGAGGGGGTTACGCCCCAGAGTCTCCTTGTGTCACTGTGCACAAATCCTGTTGTTAAAACTGGAACTAGTTTAAATGAGGGGACGGACGTGGTAATGTTACTGAGCCTGGAGCTTTAAATGAAGGGACACCAGGTAGTGGACACTGACTTGTGTGTCCCCAAGATACTTTACTACTGTAATTCATATTAAAGCAGGACTGGAAACATTTACGAAGGTAAATCACAAAGGCGTAAAGTGCCGATTACACTCAACATGCAGGTGGCAGCTCTGCACATCTGCATGCTGTCTCAAGTCTGAACATTAATTCTCATGTGTTTTCTACGCAGTGAGGCGTTTTATCAAAGCTTTCTCCAACCTGACCAAAGCAATGAATCAACAAGAAAAATAACACTGCCTCGAAGATAAATTGAGGTCTTGATAGAAATAGAAAGTAGAAGGGTGTAAAAAAAAACACTTTGTTCTCTTTTGTTTGTACCCACTTGACTTTTTAAACATTTTGCTAAGTAATTGCTTTTTGTACATGAGAAAAAGATTATTGAACCAGAAAGATCTCATTAAAATCCTTACAGATTGTCTAGAGAACAAATACCAAAACTGACACTTGCACTTCTGTAGTTTAATACAGTTGCAAATCAACATTTACATTTCCATAGCTTTTTCCCTGCAGACCGAAGTTCAGCTGATTGCTAGTGCATGTGTATTTTGAGTTTCCTCTCACACCGAGTCTCCCTTTAAGATGATTAGAAGAGTAGTTTTGGACAATGTGCACAGAGTGAAGTGTGTGTCTTACCTGATCTTTGGCCTTCAGTAGAGCCTCCAGTTCCTCCAGTGCCCGCTTCAGCTCCTCTCTACTGGTCTGACCAGCAGCAGGATGTCCCAACTGGGCCTCTAGCTCTGCCACCTGATCCCCACAGAAATATGCACAATTAATAAATGGTAAAAAATAAATAATCAATATGCTGCTCTTTTGCTAAATAACAGTCTACTGCTTATGTTTATCAGGTATGATGTTAACCTTAACTTTTGACTTATAGTATGTTAGTATGTTAATATTTATTAGTTAGCTGTAGTTACAACACACAAAATCAAAAATGTTAACCATGCAGTGCTGCTAGAACAAAGGTCTAAGCACCATCAAAGTTAGGTTTATCCTCTGGGTAACGTAAAAGTGCACACAAGATTACCTAATGGGCTGACAATTTACAGCACAGTTAAAAGATCAAAAATAAAATTAATAATAAAAAAATAGAAATGTTAGAAACAGCTCTCTTTGTAAACTATTTGGTTTTCCACTGAATCCTTAGCAGTCGACTAAATGCAAATCTTCATGTTGCTGTTAAACTTTCCACTCAACATCATTCCTTTTACTTAAAGTTCAGTCAACTTTCCATTTTATTGGTTATGCTATGAGGAGGCTTTGGAAAGGTTGTTCCAAGCTAATGAGTGGTGTAACTTTTGAAAACCAGAGAACAACAACTGGCCTTTCACCTCCAGTAAAAACACAGATACCATCAAAATCAGCATAAAGAGGTTTTTGCACAACAGCAGCAATGTACAAATGCAATAATACAAGTGTCTATGAATAAACACACACACACACACACACACACACACACACACACTGTATGTTTGATGATTACTATTGATGGAAATGAGGAAAACCGACAGAGGGTCATCAGAGGATCACTCGCCTACACACACACACACACACACACACACACACACACACACACACACAAATAGAGCCTTTTAGTGCCAGTGTCACAGTACTAAAACCTCTCACACCTTTTGTTTGTTTGTTTGTTTGTTTATTGCTAGAGGAATGTCATCTTGAAAAATCACGAAACATTTTTCCCGTCTGACCCAGTTCCTCGTGATTAACTTGCTAATGGAAAAGCCAGAATTGGTGAGTGACAGTTTGACGAAACAAGGACAAACTGTTCAGCCTTTGAAGTCTTAACTAGATGTGATTTAAAGTTTGGACTTCACTGTGTATCTACTCAAATTATATTTCAGGGCTGTGTTGCTGTACATTCAGAGTCAGACATTCACACTGACAGCGCTCGGCTTTACTTATGGCAACCGAAAACATCACACTGTATGCTCTGAATGCTATAAGAGAAATCAGCAACAGAGTCTGAAGCATAACTAAATAGCAATAACTTGCTATTTATTTAAAAACTCATAATGATGTCTGACGTTAGCGCTACTGACCTTTCATTTGCACAGTTTGAAAAACGATTCTATTAAATGTAGATTTTTCTCAAATACAACTTTGTGTTGACTGCGTTAGGCCTGACATGCTTATGGAACTAACGGTAATAAAATCCAATTCAAAGGTTTCTATGAGTTTAAATATTCAGAGTTTTGCCTTTATTTAATTAAACCAATGTGCACAGTTAGTTTTCTGGGTGTAGTTTGGCGGTTCATCTTTTACTTAAGTTTCACAAGTATAATAAATAAATCAAATAAAACAACCAGCTAAATATTCAGCAGGAAGTTTAAAATGACAGTAACAACACTGTTTGTAAAGAGCTGAATGGATTGGTTGGTTGACTAATAAATTAATAACATGAAGGAACATTAATTGACATTAATTTAGACTGACACAGCTATTAAGCATCAGCTAAATGTGTAAAGTGTAAATTCGTTTGAGGGGAGAGGGAGTTTCCTGTTCCCATGACAGCATTTCCTTTTCCCTCCCTTCTGCTTCTCCATTGCACTTTCACAGGCAATTTCAAAGTGGCTCTTTAAAGAAGCTCAGCTTGGATGTTGCACGCCATCCGAGCTTTAGAAAACAGCCGTGGGCTGAGGGGGTCTCAGAGGAGTCAACCCCTTCATGCCCACTCCATATGTGACAGCTACTGTCCCCAGGGGCACCACCTCCATCCCTCTGAACTCCACACAAATACACATGAAGAGAAACAAATATGGAAAAACTGTGATATCTTCTACTGTGTTTCCAATGAGGTTTTTAAATTAAATAGACTGGCATGTGATTGAAATAAGTGGTGTTAAATACACTGTATATACGTCTAGGATCCGTGAGCTGAGCAAGACGTCACAGCAGATGGAGCTCCACAAACTGCGGCTTATCAATTTATTATTTGTTACATTGCACAGACGTTAAATTAGAAATGTCTTCCTGTCTGGGATGTCTACGTTCGTTTTACACTCACAGCAGTTAAAATAGTCGTGTTCTAGTGCAAAAAAAACAAAAAAGTTTAGAGCAACTTATTTCTTCAACAACATTAAGATTGAAATGTGCTCATATGGAATCAATTGTATCCCAGAAAAGCCTCGAAATTTGATTTGTGTCCGAAAATCGCAGATCACGAGTTTTCAAATCTTAGAAACACAAACCAAAAGTCAAAAATATTTCTTTATATTTTCCATTTTAGCTATTTGTCATCTTGTTGTTTGATTATTGTTAATTAAGACTGGACTACAATCATACATCACACATAATAAACATAATTATCAGCATACATATCCACCCTGCAATGTATGTTACCACCTTTTACACAGAACTCTGAGCTGCCTTGTTGTTGAAAGGTACTATAAAGTTAAGTTGTGTTGCCTGAGTGACAACCAACATTTCTTGTTGAACTATTCAGGGGTCAGAGTCAACCCAGAAACCCAGAAAAATAAATCCAGAGTCTTTCTGCCGTGGATGAACACAAACATGGTTGAAGCCCAGAGTGCGACGAGGGAGAAAAAGCCAGTCAACCTCTCTCCTTCTGCTCCTACGGTGATTTATCTTCTTCCTCTAACTGGGACAGTGATGAGGGGGTGGGGGGGTGGGGGTGGGGGGGCAGCATAGGGTGTCCTATCCCAAAAATAAATAAATAAATAAATAAATATCCCTGCCCCCCTTGAACACCCCTCTGCCAAGCCCTGGAGGCCTGCTCTACTTCTAGCCACCTGGTTGACTTTGCTGCAGTGTGTGTGTGTGTGTGTGTGTGTGTGTGTGTGTGTGCGTGTGTGTGTGTGTGTGTATTTCATGGGGTAACCTTCACCTGCACTCATAGAGAATAAACCACATTGTAGGCTAAAAATAAAAAAGGGCCAGTTTTCTGTCACTGGCGATAATAGTTTCATTGCAGGGCGGATGCGGCACCACTTCTGTCGCACTGAAGAAGCCTTGTTAAGCTTGACCAAGGGCATAATTTTCTCTCCCTAAATTAAAGATGAAATGTCTGCATTCTGGTCCCTGCGATTATCACGGGAGCCTGTCAACAGAAATATCCCAAAGAGGGAGGCTGGATGAAAAATGCATCTGCAGTTTGTAACAGACCAAGCCCTTGCGGGAATTTTAGTGTGATACTCAGAAATATATGAATAAAAAAAATATTCACATCCATTTGCTATCTGTGAGTTGTCACATAGGGGAAGGAAGTCAGGTATCTGTTATAAAACATCCTATTTCTGCTTAGATATAAAATAAAAAACAGCAATGTGACAAATAGTTTTCATAGACTTGCTTTTGAATGATTTGCTGGAAGACAAATTTTCCCCCTTTGGGTACGAAGTGACTGACAAGAAGTAGCACTCACATGAAAACACTAAACTCAGCACAATAAAAAAATAAAATATCAAAAGGACGTTTTTCCAGGTCTGTTGAGGGGGACAATCTTTCATGCAAGTTGTCCTCTTTAACTGAGTGTGCACACTGTCATGATGCAACATTCATCATGACAACAAAAAGCATTAATTTGTCATAAAATCCTGCAGAACTGTTTTATCTCTGTCATATTCTTTGACGTCTCGTGTGTTTAGCTCTCTCCAAGTCTTCAAGTTGCAACAGCTGGACAAGACAACAGGAAACACATTTACAGGTGTCAACACAGTCACCTGGTCTCGGAGACGGTCGGTCTCCTCCTGGTATTCAGCCAGCTGTTTCTTCCAATGCTCCACGCTGCTGTTGGCTTCCTGCAGTGCTGCCACCAGCTTGGCGTTACTGTCCTGCAGAGTGAAGAGCTCAGACTCCAGGTTTATCTCACACATGGACCTGAGGAGGAGTCACAATAAGAAAGATGGTATTATATAAAGCTGTGAAAACACGTATGTGTTTTAGCCACTGTGGGGCAGGAGATGAGTTGTGAAGATATTATGGTAAACAAAGAAATAGTTAAGTAAACACACATTCAGTAAAACATGGAGCTGTAGAGTATCAGCTATAAGTTCACTTTCCCTTTAACTCAGGCCTCGTCTCCTGTAACTCCTAAGAGAAATAACTGGCCCTTTAGCAACGAAATGCACCAGTAATCAAGTCACTAACTCTCAGACTGTTTTATGGTTTTATTCTGGGCAGGAAGCCTTCAGCATGTTTGTCATCAGTATTTTCAAACAGTACGGAGTCAGGTAATCATTTGGTGTGGGTCTAACGACAAGTGTCCTCTCACACATTAACACATATTGATTAGAGCAGATTTAAACACATAATGCAGCCTGGAAAAAAGACTGGTGAGGACAACAAAGAAGAGAATGAGGTAATCAAGTGAAACATTTGTGTTATGCTGCACCAGCTGTTTGAAACTCAGTGGACATGTGATTTTAAACACCCTGTAGACTCCAGTAGTCTGACTTGTACTGCTTTGGCATTTGTATTGCCTTGTTAATTTTCAAATTAATATTTTATTTCTGTTTTCATTCAGGTCTTTGAAAGTTACTTCACGATACAATCCTGCACTAATGAGTCCAGTGTGGTGTCCAAGCTTGACAGTTTTTGGCTACAGCTGAATTATGAAAATAGTTCTCAGTTGGTAAAATAATAATTAGTGTGGAAAAGCAATGTTAGATTAGAAGATTCCTTATACATATGTATAATTTCAGTCAATATAGTGTTGATAAGTGGAGTTTTGAAAACAATATGAACAGTAGAGCACCAGTAGGTATAAACTGACTCAGGAAATCTGTTCTCCTTTATTAAAATGTGGGAAAGAGGGATCAGGTCTTGTGTGCCCATAAAGGTCAGGATTCAGTGGGGATATTCAATAAACCAGAGAAGATGGGGTTAAGGAAGCTGAGTTGTTGCCATGACGCAGCTTGGCAACCATAAAACTACTCACCATAGCAACAGGAGGGAAAAAAAAACCCTGCATAAGTTCATAACAATCATAAAATAAAATCACTGGGACATCAGCCTGTAAAGCAGCCAAGGACGAGTGTTTTCTGCTTCCTGGTCTCAGATGGAAGGTTGAGTGATCAATAATGGCCACCATAATGGCTGTAATTATGAGCTGCTAAATTCAGCACCAGTCAGGCCTGCTTGGTTCTTAATCACGGACACACACATTAAAAACAGAACGCGATGTGATAAACTTGGGACATAACTCAGGCAAGTATTGGAAAATGATTTAGAAAAGTTTTGTCCTCTGTGTGATACAAACACCGACACCGCAGAACTGACGAGTGTCCACCTGTTGCACAGTTTCCAGGCAGACTACATGTGGGAAAATGTTTTCAGTGTGACTCACTCCTGCTTTTCTAGTTAACCATAGCTGTTATCTTTCTTAGGAATTGAGTGTGAGATTTTCTGATGCACCAGCATCATTCTGTGATGCTTTCTAACAACAAAAGAAACAAATACAGAAAAGAAATCAGCAGCACAGTCTAAAAGGGTGAGCACTCATTCACTGCTCTTAAGGAAACAATTTGTTTTTCCTGACTTTTAGTCTTGAGAATGAGTCAAGCTCTGATTACTGTGCAGCAGTAGTGTCCATTCTTGATCCTGAACAACCACAGCACTGAATATTTTCCATTTCTTTATCTTCTGCCCACAACAAATCTAAATTTCTTTAACATTTATTGGCTGTGCATTGTAGAAAAATGATCCCGTCCCAAGGTTTCTTTCTTTTTTCCTGATATTTTTTTAAAACAGACATGAGTCACATAATTAACACTGATGGCATGGCTCTTTAATTCCATCTCTGTGTGGGAAAGTGACCATCTGGGCAGCTGAAGAAACCTAGAGTTACAAATACAAATAATATTGTCATTTGCTGCTGACAGCTCATTGGTAATGTGACACGTTTTCCAACAGTTAAGTTTCACCTGAGAAAAAACACACTGATGGAGGGAGAACATTGTTTTAATGAGTCAATTATTTGTTAGAGTGATAGCTCTGAACAGTTTGCAGTGAATTGTGGTGCAGAGGCCCCAAACCTGACAACTGGGGAGTTGTTTTTTTGTGTATGTTTTTGACATTTAAATGATATTTACAAAATCTGTCATTTTAGTCTCTTCACTGAAACAATTCTTAGAAACAATGCATTTGCATTTTAAATAACACACATAGAGCTTCAACAGAGGTAAACGCCCTCTTAAATGTTTTCCAAGTTAATGACTTGTATTGTTTGTCTCCTTTCCTCCTTAACAGAGGACATCATTATCAGTTTGAGTCATTAGTCAAAAGTGATTTGGGAATTTACACCTGCTCATGTGGCCACACTGAGGTTTAGATACTGAATTATAACCTCTGCAGGAAACTTGGATGGATAAAATTTCCCATTCCATTACTCCCACAAACAGACACATCTGCTGCTCTCTCTGTTATTTCCTTTTCATTTATATTTTATGTCTGTGTGTTTTGGTTATTATTGTAATGGATTGTTGTTATTATGCGTATGCTGCACAGTTTTCTGAAAGCGATATACTCCTGCTTCTGAGCATAAATTCTCACTGCATGGTGTTTTCCTTTTTTTGTTGTCAAATCAATTTCCTAAATCAAACATAGGTAAAACAAGTTATCCAACAAATATACTTTAAATACCTAAATACTGCTATTTATGGCATGCTTTCAAAAATAACATATATTTTTTAACACACACTGAAAATCAAATCTTACTTAACGATGCTTAACAATGTTTGAAGGAGATGTGCAATAGTTCAGGTTAGTAGCTGGAAATGTGAATTAAAAGATAATCTGGCTAATAAACAGTAAGCAGATGAAACTAGATAAATAAAACTGAACCCAAACTGAAAATGTAGAAAGACAGGTTCTCAAACACATTAATGTGAAAGCTTTTTGAGAAAAGATTAAAAACAATGGCAGTGATTACCCCTCAGACAACATCTTCTTGACCCTCTCCTTCTCTACCGTCAGCTCCACTTCAGCACTCTTACTGCGAAACAGCTTTTCCTCGCCCGGCCCATTAACAGTCAGCAGCGGCGGAGAATGACGCTCCTCTGAAAACTCCTAGAACGACAACACATGGACCAACTGGTATGTCAACACAAAAAGGACATGAGCTCTGTTATACAGTGAAAATTCAATCAGTGGAAGCTCACTACATTTATATTTTCACTTTTTGTCAACGCTTTTATCCAAAGTTACTTACAGCAAGCAACAAATGTTGAATTTGATGAGAAAAATCACTTCAGACCCCAAGTTACTGACACAGCATCAGTTTTATTCATTCAAAGTGCTAGTAGATGTTAAAAACTTGTTTAAAAAAGGGATGTTTTGTTGTTATTTCACTTTAAATCCCTAGAATCCACACTGCGGTTCTCCAAACAGAGAACAAAAGTCCTCTGATAAAACAGGCCTGATTATTTTTCATTCATATTCACAGTGGAGTTTCCTCAGTAGGTCTAAATACCCACATACAAATATCACTGACTGCGGATGTTCCACTGTTAATACCAGATTAAACACAATTATTCAGATTCTGTCTCAGAGGCCCCAACGTGAGCTGTGACAGACCATTAATGTAATTATACTCAGACCTGTAGTCAGGAATATAGCAAACTCGACCTAGTTGAGTTCTGGCCAGTCAGAGCCCAGATGGGACATTTCAGCATTTAATACCTCATCTGTGCTCCTGTGAACAGGCTTCATGTGCGGAACCCAGCTGGGTTCTCTTCATACAGTCTGATTCAACAAGAGATGACTGAAGTACAGTTCCTTGTTCCAACAAGTCATCTGGTGTTTGTTTGTATAAGTGAATGAATTACACCCATACTAGGTATCGTGCTGTAAAGTTCATGCACGTCTCACTTGCTACCAACATACCAGCCTGATTTAGTTCCAACCTATTCACAAGGTAGCAAAGTCTTCAACCATTCAGTAGCTGTTCTGCAGTTTTTATTCATATTACATGAGATTCCTTGACAGCTGTAGTTTGCTTCATTGTTATAGGATCATAGATCTTTTTATCAAAACACTTGTTCTCATCAATACTGACTTAAATATTTAGCTTCATACTGTTGCATATTATATCTTTGATTGATCGCTGCATTGTAACAAATTATCTTAAGACAATATATATATAAGGTAATATAAATAAATAAATAAATAAATAAATAAAGTTTAATCTGCTGCTTTTTTGATGTTTTCATTAAATCTGGTCCTACACGTCCCTCTGAACAAAAGTGTTCAATAATTCAACAGAACAATAGACTTGTTCATAATGAATTTACAAATATGGTGAGATACAGACATTATTCTATCTGTTTTTACTTAGAACTAAATAACTGATTGGCAATCTGTCTGACTGCTTTGTGTTTACACACTGTTTGCAACAGCTAACCTAATAATGTTACTCTTACGAATACTGGTGAGCTGTGACTAGCACTTGCTTGTTAAAGTTGTTATCTCTACAGCTACCTACAAGACCTTCAAGCTATGAATCAATGTTTTGAATTAAAGTGCAAGGCTATAAACAAGACAGTTGGTCTCTCACCAGCTACCTTCAGCACGCTGCTGACCTTTAGTTAGAAAAATAAATGAATCTGGATGCAAAAAACAATGTTGAGCTCACGCTTACATCACATTTGGACATTAGGTTGTGAGCAGATGTGGTTGCTAGGAGATTTGTGAGTCAAGCTTTTATATTCATTCACATTTTTTGCATAAATAAACTATATCAGCAGCATAAAAGTGAGTTGCTTTTGCCTCATCTATATGTTTTTCTTGCCTTGTTAGGATTATTCTAAAACATACAATGAAGGTTAAATAAACTGAATGATGATGCAGTAAAAGAAGAATATTAATCTTTCTGTCATGTCAAAAGCAGACTGTGACATTAGAGCTTGCAGATGGCTTGGCTCCAGTCTGGCACAGTCAAGTCTAACCAATCTGCTTTGATATTTTCCTTCTCTTTTTCCTAGAAATTGATTCAAGCTCTCCTTTCACACAGTTGTGTGAGCCACTTTGCTCCGTTTGAGGCTGTGGGCTAAAAGACTGCTCAGTGTCCTTTTTCAAAGCATGCAGCTGAATTAGCTTAGGCACATTTCTGACCCCCTGTCGCCTTCTGTCGTCTACTTTCTACACAGAAACCTAAATGTGAACTTGTCACCGGCCAAGTGCCTCAGTGAAGCAATACAATCCTGCACTTACTGTAGAAAAAGCTTGTATAATTAATTTCAGTGAGCCTGACTGTATTCCCCTGAGGACAACGGTTTATTATCTAGAGCTCAGCAGCTCTCTGTCTGTGCTCATGGATGGATATGGAAATAAAACACACAGCCTGTGGATGAGCACTGTGTCCAGGGGAAGGAACAGGAAAAATCAAAGCTAAGACAGCTACGGTTCAACCCCAAAGCTAACGGTTTGGCTGTGCGTACACTTGAATAATTCATAGTGTGGATCATGTTTAAATTATAAATAGGATTACAAATTTACAGCAGTTATTCTATATGTTCTCCAACAAGCTGTGTAAAAACAGGGTAGATACAGTGGAGCATAGGCATGCAAATGACCAATTACTAATGAGCCAGAGTTTTAAGGACCTGCAAGGAATTTTTCATATTTAAAGGACACGTCTGTGTATTTTCAGTTCTTAGGGGATTTTTGTTCATGTAAATATAGTATGCACTCGAATTTGAGGAGTGAAAATGACATAATGTGTGCATCTGCTCTGAAGTCAACTTTGATCAGAGTTCAGTTCAGAGATGAATTATTGAGCTTGACCGTCTCTGCAACACTAAGTCTATGAACACCACAGTCCCGAAGATAAAAGGTGATGGTTGTCTTTGTATTGTTTTTTTTAAATATAGGATGGAGAGTGTGTTTTCACGCACCTGGGAGAGCTGAGAGATGAATATGTCCCATGGCAGATCAGGAAAACAGCAAAGAAAGAGGGAAAAAAGTTATTATACAATTAAAAGGAGGCATTGGACAGTATTACTTTGAGTACACAGGGATCCATCAAGTGCTTTCTATCTTCTCTGTGTCTGCTTTGTTTGGAGTTAACAGAAGAAAAGGGAAATTAGCAGGAGCACCGATTGCAACTGAAGGCAGAACAGAAAAATGAAACACAGTGTTTGCAAAGATAAAGTGATCAGAGTCCCACCCACACCGTTAAAGTGACAGGTGATCGCCGGGCAACACAACAGCTCCGGCTGCTTAGCAACAAAGATACTTTACATTATCACAAACAAAGTTAGATAAATAATGAAAACGATTTATCCACATGCACACCGTCTGATTGTGTTCTTTATTTTAACAATGCCTCAACCCCCAAAGCAGCAACTTAAAAACTTTTCAGGCTCCTTTGTAATCAATGAGATCCTAGATACTTTAAATATTCAACAACCTTCCAGAGAGCTTTCATCACAACGTCTCTGCACCGCTGTTCATCTTAAGTACATCTACACTGTTTACTTATTTATCCAAGCATCAGTCCATTTGCTCCCTCAGCTTTATAAAGCTCCTGTTTCTCTACTCCGAGTTTTCATTGAGACCACAAACCCCCTTTATTTATTTATGCGTCCATGCATCAGAGGTACTGTACATGCTTAGGTACCTCTTGAAGCATCATTCCACACACACACACACACACACACACACACACACACACACACACACACACACACACACACACACACACACACACACACTTCTTTTTATGTAGTTTTTATGCCAAGTCTGTGGTTAAAATATTGATGGCTGGCATTTCTGTTTGCTTTTCTGTCTGCCTCTGTATAGACACTGTATATAGAAGGAGATGCAGAGAGAAAAGCTCCATTCAGCAGGTGTAAACATGTAGTTAGAAGTCATAGTTCGTAGTTCGTTCGTCAGAGGAGGGAAACAGCATCCAACAGTATCCTACTGTGCTTAGACTGATGTTCAGTTCACTTACTGACAGATGTTTTTCTTCTATGGTGTTTTTGGCATTTATTACATGCACTATGTAGCTCAGTGCTTCAGGATGTTTTACTGTCTGACAGATGACGCCCAGATAAATCCAAACACCCAGTCAATAAAACAAACAAGTGCCAAATGAGTCTGAACTGATTTAGAACTGGATTTAATTTAACACGGTTTACATGACACTGTTATTTATCACTTGTTCATTTTGTGATCCTCGACTGGTTTTCTGTGCAGTAGAAATATTTGCATCCACACTACTACCACATAGCTGGGATATATGCTGGGCTACACCTGTTGTGTGTTAATTAAAACACTATCTTGACTTTCATTTCTCAAAAGAGAAACGGATAAGCTCAGAATGAGCAGTCATGCAGGTATCTTCATCTTCATAGTTCAGTAAAATTCATGGTTCACGTTTTCACTTTCACTCTTATCTCCTCTTATCTTCCTGTAACAGACAGGAGATTCAAAGTGTTCTGATCGCTCCCCTGTCTGAAAATAAACAACATAAACAGATTAAAGGAACTTACTCTGTACATACCTGTCGATCATCTGGTTGATACATATAAATAAATCAAGCAGAGACACATGAGACATGTGTCTGTTTGCTATATTCTAATATTTTAATATGTTTATTACTATTTATCTCCTTTAATTATTTTATCTATGTTTGACTGCTTTTGTTTTCCCATTGTGGCCACAAAGCAGCTATAACTCATCTACTATCATTTTTTTTTTGTTTCCTGCATAAATCCATTTAAAATCCATTTGCTCTTGTCAGTTTGACAGCTCTTGCTGTATCGCTCTGGTTATCACTCTCTCACTGACTTCACAATCTCCTCCTCCATCTTATCTCTGAGCTGTGCAAATAAGCCTAAACACTGAAGCTCTACTGTCTGCAGATCCCCTGCTGCTATCCACACATATCAGAAGTGGAATATGTGCTCTGTAGAGCCTGAGGCTGCATAGATGCAGCTCTGCAACACTGTAGATGATTCCTGATCAGGATTCTTACTGACCAGCTAGAGATGATGTAGATCCTACTGATTCACTGGTTGATGGTGAAAATAAAACCATACACACCTCTGCAGGCTCTCTCATCATTCTCTCTATTCTATGTTTCTGTTTATTATAATGTAAGGTTTGCATATTTAGCTTTTTTGCTTCAAGCATATAACAAAACATCTCCTCCTTCCTGTGCCTTTGGACTTTTTGAAAAGGCTTCAGTCTTGGCAGAAACATTTTGTGCCTAGAAGAATATTTAACTTAATACTTGCACAACTCTACACAAGTTAGTGATCTTTCTTGTTTTGTTTTTAGTAAGCAAATATTTGGGGGTATACAAAAGCCTTATTATCCCTAACAGTACTTTTATCATACATGCTGTTGTTATTATTATTATTATTTCTGTATTACAAAGGTTAGGACAGTAAGCACCAAAGTGTTTTACAACAGGCAGCAGTGACTCAGAAGAAGATGTGATAATAACCTCAACAACACCTCAGTGTTTACTACCTGACACAAAATCAATGACTGCTGTCTTATAGAGAAATCAGTACAGCGTGCACTCGCCTGCGTCTGACCTTGTAATTCTGTCCAGGTGATGTTTGTGTGTGTGAGTGTTGACTAACTGATTAACAACCATGCGTCCATGCGCTGTGTTGTGTGTGTGTGTGTGTGTGTGTGTGTGTGTGTGTGTGTGTGTGAGAGAGAGGAAGAGGATTTTTTGGCCATGCACAATGCCGTGGTTGCCATGGTAACAAGATGCCTCACGTGTGTTTACTGGTCAGTTACCGGCCTCTGAGTGGTGTAACATATCACACTGACATAACCAAAGGGCACAAATGTAATGTAATAATTAAAATGTAATCAAATCTTTTCCATTTTGGGACGACAGGCATTTTGTGCAACATAGGTAAAATGTAACGACGCATTTACTCGTGTAAAGTTTTGAATGAACAATTGTATTTTTACGTCAATTTCAATATTACCTTTTCTTTCTTGCAGTGATGGTCTCAGTTTAAACATTTCATATGTTTTCTATGTTCTGTTGTGAATAACATATGCGTTAAGACATCACTACAAATCATCTTACTTAGTGCACTTTAAATACTAGTATTTTTTTCTCAATTCAGACTCACCCACATAACAAAATGTATTTTGATATAACATGCAAACATGTAGACTAGAGCAACAGTAATTATTTTAATCATTTTGAGATATTTAACTGAAGTTATTATAATTCAAACAACACAAGTTAGATTATGTTTAAACATGAGAGGTAATGAAAGTTTAGTTACAGATCAATCTGACCTTTGACCTCCCTGTTTTCAGGTTAGACTCTGTGCAGCATCAATACGCTGAGAAAACAAAATGTAATAAAAGCTGCTTTATTGATATTGCTTAGCTTCTGCTCTGAACTAGTGTTGACCTTCTTGGTACTGATGCTTTGTTCAGTTGTATCCAGGTTTGTCAGGTCTTGATTGGCAGACTTTTAACAAGGACGATCACAGTAATCATCACTCTGTGTCTTACAATATACTGCATACGGTGGTACAGACTATATTCAGTGTGGGAGAAAAGGTGAAGGACAAAAAGGTTCCAGTGCAGGCAAACTATCCCTCCTCCAACTCAACCTCAGAGTTAGCGAATCCACCAAGAAATCTCAGATTTTGGCAGGATAAAAGCCGGCCATTGTCTTTTCAGCAGCAGCGGCCAGATTCCCCTCTATTATAAATGACTCAGTCACCCTCCCTCACCCCTGCCTCTTCTCTTTCCTCCCAATTCTTCTGATACCTCATTCTTCTTTCTTTCAGTCCTGGCCATTACTGCCCCTCCAAACACCTTCACCGTCTGCGTCTCTTTCTGCCTCCAATCTCCATTTGTCATGCATGAAATCTTTTAATGGAGTTGACCAATGGGAGAATAATGGAGCGGCCAAATGGGGATCCATCTAATCCCTCGAGACTCGGTACTGTATATGTTTAAAATAGAAACAAAGTCACTGAATTCACCGTAATATTTCTGCTCCGCTCTTGTATTAGCTCTGAGGCTGCAGAAACCATCAAGTCCCTTCAAGGTCACAAGTGCAATTGCAAGAACCAAAGTCTACGTCTAGATATGCAAGCAATTTAAAATAGATATGTAAAAAAATATTTCCTCAAGCAAGCTAGGAACACTTCAGCACACAGACATACAGTAGCTGCAGATATATTGGCTAATTTAGCCCCTAATATTGTAAGCCTCACAATAAAATAAAACATATTTATAATCTCAGACCCACAACCCTTAATTTGGGAAACAGTGAAACGATCCTCCATACAGATTAATGCTCTGACCGCTGCCATTTGAGAATCCCTACACCAGACTTTCAAGACACTGTGAAAAGAATTTTATTTGTGTTGCAAAAAGCATCTCAAAACTCAGTTGAAAAATACTTGACAATGTCCCAATCACAAGGATTTTGCACAAACCACTCCCGTGGACAGTCTTTAAGATTTTTGTGGGGTTTTTCTGCCTTTCACAGAAAATAGTTTGTAATGAAAACTGCTCACAGTGAGTTATTTGGGAAAGTGAATGTCCAGAATAACAAATGAAAAAGCTTTCATGATCTGAGATCAACAAAAATGCATATAGTATTTTATCACTACTGTTTCCTTATTGTTCACCTATTCTGGTAAGTAACTCTATATCTGAGCATGAGGAGCTTCAATTTCCTACCCAGGAAATGCTGTAATCAGCCAAAATACCTAAGACAGTTTGTGTGTGGGTAGACACACAAAAGGTTTAAGACTGCACAGCAGTGTGTTACCTGTGGCGCTGCAATATTGAGTGCAGGGTTGGCCAGTTCAAACCTCTCCTGGGATTTCTCTCTGGCCAGACGTGCCGCCTCCTTCACCTCTTTAAACTGATCTGCAAACTGCGGGTGCAGAGAGAGAAGAAGCAGAAGTCACACTGTGTCTGGCAACATGAAAACTCATCATCAAAAAACACACTCTCGATCTTCTTTAAATCGTTCTTCCAAAGCGAATTACAAGTGAGATACAAGGTACAAGGCAGGGTAAGCCTGAGGACTTGCCTAAGGACCCCTACTGGAGGTAGGCCAGTCGGGATTCGAACCCCAGTCTCCCGCACAGAGAGCGATGAGCTTACCAGAATTTCAGAAGGATATCTGTTCAGTTTATTGTCCAGGTACTCCAAAGTTTAACTGCTTTCTATATTTGCTTAAGCTAATATTGCAGTTGCAATGTATTGTACATAAATAATTGATAGACCCCTTGAAGTATTTTGTTTAAGGGCTGTTTACCTGCTGCAGCTGCTGCTCTGTGGAGAAGCCCAGGCCGTAGACGGTGTTGGCCCGGCTGTCTGCCCACTGGCCAAACTTCTGGGAGGTTTTCGTGAAAGTCATGTTGGGGGTGATGGTGCTGTTGATGATAGCCTGACACGACAGATAATAAAGAAGAGAAAAAATAACGTGTATTTAAAAAATAATTCACATAAATAAAGGGAAAGTGGGTGTTGCAATAAAAAGCATGACCTCACAGAAATACAGTATATATATATATATATATATATATATATACACACACACACACACACACACACATACATATATATATATATATATATATATATATATATATATATATATATATATATATATATATAATATACTATATATATATATATATATATATATATATATATATATATATATATATATATATATATATATATATATATATATATATATATATATATATATATATATATATATATCTTTAACTTAACTGTTTCCATCAATCTTTTTATTTGACAATATCTTCAAAATGAAAAATGTTTAACTAAATTCAAGACTATCAGGCTGTTTCAAATGCTAAAAAAGGTAATCGAAGGGCAAGGAATTGACTATATCTAGCATCAATGAGGTAGAATATAAATGACCATTAAATACCAATTTTATTAAAGCCCATTGGTATTTTTCATTTGTACATACTCGACCAGAAAACATACAGATTTTTGTGATTATTAAGAGGCCAACGATCAACTTAGCTTAGTGAACAGGCTTAGGTTTCATTGTTTTCTTTCAGTTCCTCGCAAATAATAATTTCACATTTAGACTATGTCGTCTTTTGCGTGTGAAGCCTTGGCAGTTGTGTTGCTTCCAGTTAAATAAGTATTATGGGGGTCAACTGAAGCATTTCTGTGTGCAAATAAAGACAAAATGTCCTCAGCTAGAACAGAGAAAGAAAGAGAGCTAAGTGAAAAAGCGTGTTGTGTTGTGCGATGATCTGTTCAGTAACATCCTCAAGTGAGCAGTCTGATTAGGTGGATTTGTTGCCAAATGTAGATTTCTTTAGTCTCTTCTCCAAAAAAGCCCCTAGTCTCAGGGCGATAAACTGGCTCAATTGGCTGCTCACAACAAAGCACAGTGTTTTCTTTCAGTTTCATTTTGGTGCTAACAAGATAGTCTGTTACTGTTGGTACTCCCAGGTGCTTTAACATTGTTGTGGATGCAGAATTACAGATATGGGTGTGTTATAAATATACTGCTAATGCATATGCACATGACTAATATATTTCAACCAATGACAGTTACCATTAAATACATTTCTCTTTATTTGCACAATCTAAGGATAGGATGCACAGAGTAAAGACACTGCATGTCAGGAAGAGTCTTTAAGCCAGCAATCCCTACAGTGATACAATATATGAGAAAAAATAATATAAACTCATTGCTGAGTGGAACAAGGTACAATTTATTTATCCTAATCTTCACATTTTTCCTCTTAAAACAAGTACATACAGTATATGTGTGTGTGTGTGTGTGTGTGTGTGTGTGTGTGTGTGTGTGTGTGTTGAGCATTCACCTTAGTGCCACCCACGCTGATGATGCGGTAGACGTTGCGACTGGCATCGTAGAAGAAAGACACGGTGACTGCATGTTTGCTGGCCGGCAGCCAGTTGCGTTTGGTGGCTGGGTCAATCTGGAAGACATGAGCTCTGGAGCTGAAGATAGGCTGCTCCCTTGAAAACAAAAAGAGAAAGACACACACTTAATATTACTGGTGATCTAGTGTCACGTGATGACAGGCAGGTCATCCACCATGAAGGCACCACGTCTTCCAAAGAAAAGAAAGGCTTTCAGTTTCACGTACACCGTGCTGAGTGAACCTAATCTGTTTAAATGTTGCACATTGAATCTTTTCCTCATGTTATTTTCATCAGGAGGTGAAGATGTCACCTTCAGTCAGACCTTTCTATTTGTCACTCAGCTCAAACTGCAAGGTGAGCCTTAGGTCAAGTGTTACTTACTGATTTTTTAAGAGTCATAAATCTGTCTGTAAATCTGTGACACTCCTCACTGAGCCTGTTTGTCATGGGAGAAATTCACCTCAGGGGGAATAATGCATGAATACAAACATGAGCCAGCTTTGGAAAATCTCACAAATGCTTTCAGACTTCAAGTATAATGCAAAGAGCATTTATTATTATAATACACTGACATGAAGGGTGAGTGCTCCCCAGTGTCCCCAACCAAAAGCTGTCTACCTACACCACTTGTACATAACACTCTCATTTTCTTCAAATTATCTTTTACTTAACCACTGTATATGTATGTATGTACGTACGTATGTATGTAATTTTCACCTTTATGTTATTTCTGTTATCTTAAACTGAGAAATTAAAACCTTGTTAAAGTAGAATTCATGATAAGCTGCAGCTGTGGATTGCATTAGATTCAATAGGTGGACCTGATAAGATGGCCAGTGAGTGTTAATAAATTACATATGTGCTTTTTTGAAATATATTCAAACAGATTTTGAACAATAATTTTCATGTTTTGCTTTATGAAAAAATAAGATCATGAAAGTGTCTTTGCATCAATCTTTGAGCATTAAATGTAAGGAATGAAAATGCTCCTAACCATAACACCACACAGAGGAAACTTTTTACCACACTTATTATATCCAAAAGGCTACATGATACTGTAGTCATGTTTAATGAATCTATTTAAGGAATAATCATCATTATTTCATGTTGTTACTCTGTTTGCATGCAAACCTTGGTGGCCTTTTTGGCATAGATACAAAAATACCTCAAATATAATCTTTGTGAGTTTCAGAGGCCCTGAGGTCATTGATGATCTCTCATTGCAAATGAAGCTGAAGATTTGCTAACCGCTAGCAATCTAATTAAATATCCCTCCTCTTTGAAGAGACAACACACTGCTCCCCACGTGCTGTGGGGACAAACAGTGAATAGAAGCTCTCAGGACAATGAGGAACTACACGGGCACTTTGGTGAATTCATGCAACATTACACAGCTAATAGAGTTTGCATAATGTCAGTGTTTGTAATGAGCCATTCTTATCGAAAGTCAATTATATAGTGACATTAACGAGGATAATGTGGCACTGGGAGGAGGTTCTGTTCGTCTAAGTAAGAAAAATTACAATTTATATAGGTCAACACTGGCTATATGAAGCATTGTTCCTGCTGGATTAGGTGGGAATTACTGTACATTTGCATACAAACAACATCTGCTATTGTTTCACAGATTACTGAACGTACAGCTGACAACAGACAGCGGCAGCCAAAGAACCAGATTTATATATCATCTAGGTTCAGGTTTACAGCAGTTGGAGGTATGACAAATATTGCTGACCTGTTTTTCATTTTAAACAACAAAAGAACACAAAAATTAATGTCCCGTCATTCATTCCAACCATCTTGACTTTGTGAAAAGCTTGTCAAGCCAATCAGCCCAGGAAAGATGCATCATGCCAGAGTTTGATCATACGAGCAGATTAAAACCGGATTAAATTCCTCCTGAGGTGAGGGAGAGCAAACACTGCACTCGCAGTCATCCACTTCACGTCTTATCTAAACCAATGCAGTAAACAGGTGCGGAGTGCGGGCTGCTTCAGTGTCATGTACTTTACCATCACCTGATCCAATTAACATGAAACTGTGCAGCTCTTGGTTAAATTAGGTGTCGTGAGACTAAAATCCTGCGTGATGGGTCGATGTTGGGTGATGGTGTTTGTGAACAAGTAAAGCAGAACTTTGAACATTAAACACAACTTTTATTAAAAAGACATACAATGAAACTGGAACCTTATCCTTCTGTCAAGTGAGTGGCCCGAATGAGCACTTTAACATCCGCTTTTATGCTGATGACACTGTTTTGTAGGTTTTTGGATCTACTTTCACACTCAGTTATTATCTTCAGTGCACCTTTAATGCTTTATAAATATCATCATACAACATATACCATCACTTGCAAACACAGCTTTCTGTTTAACATCTAAGACTCTGTTTTCCAAATTTCAAAGCCTTATTACAGAGACATATTTCACCATCAGCAGTTGAATCTAGTGTATTATTGTGTGCTACACTTAATCACCAATGACAGCTTTTATATTCATCATTACTGTTGGTATAACAGAGTTGGAGGAACCATGTTATAGAAGATATTGTGACATTCATTTGTACATGTCAATGACCTCACAGCTTTTCTATTAATACTATAAATCTTGTATTGCATTATTTAATGGGTACTAGATAACCCACCTGTATTAAATTAGAAAAAAACTCCATTAGTAGATGCATGTATTTACTTTCCACTATTACCACCCCTGTTGTAAGCCACAGCCCTACAAATCCAGTGAGGGTTGATCTAGATCAATTATTTTTAATCTATTCCAGGTCATACATACAGCCGCCTATCCCTTCCTCCCCCATACACTCTTGCTGATACTTGTCCACGCGTGAATGGATGAAGAACAGCGTTCAGATTACGGCTCAGTAATTAAATGGGTCAGAAATTTGACGTGTTTTTTTTTAGGTCTAAATCTGTTTAGATGCGTTTCTCAGTTGAGAGTCTGAGTCTCAAGTTAGAAACTATATAAATGTATATACAACTAAACAGTAAATATGTTTTGTGGGTAAAATACTGTAATCAGGACCAGATTATGTTCTGTCTGTTGTTAATTTATGTATTTCACAAACAAACAGATTAAGCACTTGGATATAGTTGGAGATTGTTGTCTGATTTAATACTGTTGAACTGAACAGCAACTTTAGACCTAAACCATAATCTTTCCCTAAACTTAATCCAAGTGTTTTGTTGCACAACCCTCACCACAGACCGCGGTCTCTGGTGTCTCAGTCATGAGCTTTGGAAGACTGACATCTGCCAAACCCCCTCCTCATGAGTCTGGTTTTAATAAATGTGTATTAATGTTTTATTCATTCAAAATAATGTGTCTCTGACAAAAGAAATGTTGTCTTTGAATGTAATCCAGTCAGCAATAACATTCCTTTAGTTAATACCTAACTAATCTAAACCTAATATGTAAGGAGAGCAGGAAGCTAAGTGAATAAGATAAAGAATGTCTAAATATATAATACACATAATTAAGAAAAGCAGTTAGGGAACATTTTCTCTCAGAAAACTAACAGACTAACTATATTAAAGCATTATTAGAGCAACTGCAACTGCTTGTGATTTGTTCTGTGGAAAGGTATAATTGTCTTTGTTTTTTCCTTAACACCGCTCCAGGTTTAACACGTCCGCGTTTCAGCCAACTACGTCCTTATAGCACAGTTCCTCACTGAACATTGTTCTACATGGGAACGACAGATGCAGCTAACAATTATTATTGATTAATCGATCAATCCTCAGTTGTGACAAAACAAATTCCTACAGACCACAGTGATGTCCTCACTTATCTTATTTAATCCATAAACAGCCAGAAACACAAAGATGTGCAGTTAATATAAAACATGTGCTGTGCACCATGCTGCTTGACAAATAACCTAAACTATCTCTCTACATGTTTGCAATAATCCTACTTTTCAATAGTGTCTAAACCATAGTTGTGCTAACCCTAAAATGAGTTACCTGAGAAGAGGTTTAAAGCTGGTTTTATCATGGAAACCGACAGAACAGCTTGTTGCAGAGCTGTTTCTTCATTTAAGGAGAACAGCTAGTACATTCGCCTTGGGATTTTTTATTTGTATTCAGGGTCAGAGTGGAGGAAACAGAAAAAAACAGACAGGCAAAACCTGAGTAGAAAGCAGTGCTGGGATCTGGGAGTCCAGGCAGACCAGTAAGGGAATGGGGCTGAATCCTCAAGTGTGGTCCAAACCTCTGTGGGCACCACCACTTTTCGTGCCTTTCTGGGGACATTTCATCTTCTCCTCTACACATCTTTGTATTCATGCACCGCACACGTCTGCAGCAGTCTGATGCAGGGGGCTGTCACTGCTGGATCATCTGGTGAGTTTGATGTGGTGCCAACCGGCAGCATTAAAAACTATACTCTCCCTCAAAGTATGCCTCAGGAAAAAAACTTTAGTTGACATTCTGCCACTGTCAGAGAGCAAAGCAGCGTCTGAGCTAGAGGCTCAAGCTAAAACTTTTCTCTAATCCACTAACCATCCTCTATATAAAAGCATCGCAATGACACCAGCTAGAGGAGGAGCAGGCGAGCAGTCCTGACGCCATCAGCTACACTCCACCCTCATCATATATTAATTGCCATGAAGCATTCAGATGATGTTTGAGAATATGGGCGTACATACAAGATGGGAGATCAGATGGGATGTCAGACTGATTTAAACAAACAGCCCTTTTTCCTCCACCAGTTTGTCTCCTGGAAAGGCTTCTGCTGAGCATGCAAGCTCTCTATCAGCTTTACATTCATACAGATGAAATAACTCCTCTAAGGGAGCAGGAAAATATTACAACAGTATCTGGCTGCTGCCTGTAGCAAAGGCCATAAACAGAGGGACTTCTATGATGGCTCCATCTGGACAAGCTGGAACGCAGACAGTAGGCGGGAGCAGTCAGAGAACAAGGAGGCTTTACCAAACTTCCTCTGAACTACGACGCGTCCTCCACTACAGGCCTTCATACTCAGCTTTGATAACGCTTCATTACCTCCTGTGAGAAATCACATCTCATAGAGACATAAAGTGACAGAGGTGTAGGAAAGACACATGCTGAGTTAAACTAAAACAATGGATCTCCACCTCCACAACCATCTAACATGGAGGGGACACCAGTGTTCATCTCAGGAGTTGTATCAATGGAAAGGTTTATTTCAACCTAGCTGCCTCAACTCAGCTTGAAAATACAAGAATCAGGAGCAGAGCACACATGAATGAGCAAACATGGCGGAAGATATAACTTGAAAATCAATTCATGGTCAATAAAATGCCAAAGTGAAAAGTACTGATTTCCTAAAGCATGTTTAAACTTCTTTTTTAATTGACTAACAGTACAAAGTCCAAAGATATTCAGTGTGCTGTGACATTTGAGATAAAGATAAAAATTTAAATCCTCAAAACTGAGAAGCTGGAACTGTTTTTTTCTACTTTACATCCATTTGGTGGAGGAATTGCTTCTGCTCTGGTCTTCATGGTATTCAACATTTTCAACATCTGCTCTGAAATGGGCTCATTGAAATCCTAGCTGTACTCAAAATGCATAAATAAAATTTTAAATTAATCTGACAAGGTCGAGAGGACGGCCATGCAAAATCTGAACAAGCAACAGAATAATCAGACTTTATCCAAAATGTGCTTGACCATAACAAACAGACAGAGACTGACAGCACCGAGACGTGGTCGAAAAGTGTAATAATAATACTTTCTCCCTGCAGTTCAGTGGTCACACACAAGACCAGTGGCAATACAATTCGAGGATTCAACCCAAATTGACTGGATTTAATAAACTGAAACCAAGTCAGTAGAAGTTTTTAAAACTATTTCAAACCGGAGACTTGATGTGTTACAAAAAATACACTCAAATCATGTTCCCCTACTTTAGCTCAACAGCCATAAAATTTAAGAAAATGCTCAATGGCTCTCAGTATGTACAATCTTATTTCTTATTCATCACCTCACTGCCTTAACACACACACACACCCTGGTTTGTGCTTGCCGTGTGTCTTTGCCCCAAGTCATCACTTTCTAATCCTCTCTTGCTGCTCTTTATCTCTCTTAACCTCGATACCCATTCACCACCCAGAGTCCCTGATCTGTGAAACAGAAGCTGCAGCCTCCTGTCTGGCCCTGCAGTCTGATGCGACCAGCTTCAGTAGCTTTGAATTCTGCCAATAATGGGGGGCTATAAGCTCTGCAGACTGCAAATAGCCTGGGAGGAGGCTGCAAAACCCATAAAATCTATGGGTTGCATTTAAAAGCTAATGTCTCTCACTTGATATGGCAAATAAGAAAGCTTGCAAAGGGTCTGATAAAGACATTAAGTAAGGGCATTCAATATAAAGATGTATGCAAATGACCTTCCAAACAGCTGAGCTGTCACAAGAATGCACTGAGATATACAGGCATTTAAATTTCTATGATTTTTACTTCCCTATAGAGAACAAGAAGTGAAAAAAAAAACATATAATGTGATTGGCTGAATTATCCTTGTGCCCCAAAAAAGCTTAATTACCATTTGTAGTGTTATATTACCACCTCCCTGCACCATATACAGAACACTAACTATTCAATAAGTTTTAGGAACGGGTTTCTTGCAGGCTGTGTTAAGAGGAAATAGGAAAATCGATTCACAGTGTTACACTCAGTAAGACTGCGGACTTTGTCTCCCATTTTTTATATTAAAGTTGGCCGTGGGACCCAATATTTTGCACAGACTTGTAAAAAATGTGAATCTAAGTGAGTCAGCTTTGCAATATTGCTGTTAAACACTCATGTCCAGTCTGCCAGTTTGAATAAGAAGTAATGACCCGTATGTCTGTGTTTGCCCTGGTTTCTGAATTCAGTCTAAATGAGTGAGTCAGCTGAGTGCTTCAGCAGAGCATCATTTTTCACCATCTGTGCATTAAGACACCACACAACTGGAACCCTCCTGTGGTTTAACAGCCCTTAGGGACTTTAGACTTTGCAGAAACAGGAAAAGCTCTTTGCTTTTCTTTTTTTGACAGTTTCTCTTTGTTCCTCTGAAAATATTTCTCCTTTAAGGGTCTGCTTCCTCTGACCTCGAAGAGCCAACAGCCTCGTGTCCACATTCCTGAGCCAATGAAATTATCTGGCCCAGTCCAGCAACATGACACGCTACAACTACATACCAAAATAGCACAGCATGGGGAAACACTAACTCACACTGTAGCTGCTCAACAAGTCACTATATCAGCAGCACGAACCAGCAGCACATACATCGACCAATGTTTCTACACAAAGTGAGGAAAACTTTGGTGAAGGGTGAAACAGGGTTGTAGTTAACTGACAAAATGCAAACACGAACTCTGGTTGTGTTAAACAGCAGCATGGCACTTTGCTTATATGAAGGTCAGCTCCTCTTGATAACGACGGTCTCAATCTGTGCATGTGACAGAAAGTCAGAGTGTTGTCTGTGTTCATGATATGAAGGCCAGGGAGAGAGCTTCATCTCAATCCTCTGCAGGCACTGCATTTACTTTCATGCCAATAAAACACGGTGAAATGGGGTGAGCACAAAGAGAGATGACTGCTTATTTATGCGATTGCAGATGTCTCCAAAACAGCAATTAAGAAGCTCTTCTCCCCACGGAGCAGCTGGGTTCTCCTTTGCCACTGGCAGGACACAAATACTCAATTGTTTTTATGACATTACGCTGCAGATGAACTGAAACCAAAGTTTAGACATCCCGTGTGCTGCAGCAGGACGATGCATTGTGATGTTTTGCAGTTCTATGAGTTCTATGATAAACTGGGTCAGTGACCAACTTTTTGACCACAAAATAAACAAATAAAAGAATTTGTTAAACTAAAGAGATGTAATTTTTTTTATCAATTATTCAGTTCTGAATAGGGAGTAAGTGTGTTTTTTAAGTCTGAACTTGTCAGTGATCCAGGTAATGAATCATCTTCTCATCTCATCGCAATTTCATTGTACTGTTGTACCAAGTGTGACTGTACAATGACAATAAAGCTTTATCTTATTATCTAAAAGTCTTCAAACTAAAGCAGACATCAGGTATCGTCCACTTGCAGTACATTGTTGACATCACTCCTCAGACAGTTTAACACCCATTCACACTTTGATTCTTGGGCCATTGACCCATAAGGTGTTAACGACTCCACAGAGGCTAAACGCCTACGGCTCCCCACCAGACCTAAAAAAGCCTTTTGGTTAAGAGGTGTAATTTTTGTCAACTGATTATAGTCGACTACTTGTTACAGCGTTAAAATCTAGTGAACTTTTGAGCTGAACTTAACTCGCTTATCTTAGGGCTGTGATGCACCAAGGTAACATCCATAAACGATCAGGGACTAAGACCAACTGTTGCATTGCCTCACATCACCTTGGTCTTGGCCAAAAAGTGGCATCAGGAAATAACCGTCTATAAGAGCAGATGGCATTTGTTAAATATGTCTGATAAGCGGTTGTGAATTGGTGCACAGGTCCATTGATTCGCTACGTTGAACAGCCGATCAGAGTGGGATCTGCCAACAATCCAACATGCTGAATCTGCTGAAAAGCTACAGACGAGGATCTGACTAGTGCCAACGCCGTGGACGCACCCCAAAAAGTAGGCCGGTGGAATCTCACCAACGGTGCGTCATTGGCTGACGGCCAACAGGCGGCTTGACGAGCCACGGTCCTTAAAAAGAGGAGCCAAGATTTCTGAGTGAATGTGCTCCCATGTGTCTGTGGACTGACTGTGTTCAGTGATGGGGGAGAGCAGCAGCATTCAGTCGAGCAATTAGCAGGAAGACAGAAATGTAAATGTTCAACTACTATTTTTGTTACTATGATAATCTTTCAACTAACATTCTGTGGCTGTAATATGCTTTTTGCAGTTCACTTCAGGTATTGGCACATTCATCTCTCAAGGATTTCCACTGTGTGACGTTATCCTTTCAATGCAGGAGGGAAACACTGGATCTTTCACTCCCCTACAAATGTCACTACATGTATGACAGCTGTAGTTATTTTCAACATTAAGTTTTGACATGCACAACGCACCAACAGCTTGCACAATACGAAGCACAGTTCAGACTAACCCAGAAGTACATGGAACAGTCAGGCCGCAATGGAGCAACTGACAGGAGGACGATACGATGAAAGAGACACGAGCAGCAACAGCGAGAGGAGGAGATCATGCTGACAACATCTGCACAACATGACAAGCATGAAGCCTGCTCTCTGTGAATCGTAGAGGTAACGGTACAGTTGGAGTTTAACAGATGCTGGGGGAAGGATAAACATAATGGAGAAGTGATGAGAGTGAATTTTATTCAGAAGCAAATATAAACAAAAATAAATGTTTGATGAAGAAGGAATGGGCGGATTGACTCCTAATGTCTCAATGCTACACATCCTGAGAATTTATTTTTAGGTAGCAGACAAGAACAAAATGCATTAATGCACAAGATTTCTTAAAATTCACTTTCTATTTTTAGTGAAATACCATCTCCTGTATGGTAACAACACTAACTAATAAATTATGAATGAATGCCCCATTCTGGTTGGGGTTTTTAGCAGATTCTGCACATGGAAGACACAGCTATCAATAACTGTGATCTGATGCTCAGCATAATGTAGCAGGAGATCAAATCTCAACTTGCAGTATCGCCCATCCCTGCCATGCAGAGCCACGACATGGAGATGACGGTGTGTTTGTACCTGTCTCGGTGTAGCGGGTACATTTTACAGCTCGCTGGCAACTCCTCTGCAGCAGGACAAGAGGAAAGATCAAAGTTACAAGGTGACATTTAACAGTAATGGAGGCATTATTTAAGGATTTAAACAACTGTAGTACCAACCAAGAACTGAAAAGTGTTCAGCAAATCGACTCTAGGCTGTAAATAATAGGTTGTATCACAGAAAAACTCAGATCTCCCATCATATTGATTTACATATTCAGTCTGTACAGGGAGCTACAAAGGCTCAGATTACACTGACATGCAGCTACTTTAACACAAGATATACACAGCACCTGTGCACTTAAGACCCATTTTGTTTATGGACTCAAGTGGCTGTTAATCAAGACTCTCCTTCTCCTGAAGAGGCTGGAAGGGCTGCAGTCCCTCTCAGTCTAACATGAGTTGTATGCAGGGTACTGTCTGAGTGTGCACGGTGGCCCTGAGACCGAATCATGCCCTCAACTCTGCAGCAGAGTTGAGATCATCAGTCACAGCACCAGCACAACAAATGCTTCAAACACATGACAGAAAAACAACAGACCACTTTGTTAGTTTCATGCCCCTGGTCAAACAGCAAGTTTCCTAACATTGCAGGTGTTATGTGGCCACTGAAAGGCCATCGTCTGCTTACTGTACCACCTGTGACACAGTGCAAGTCTGACAGACACAGCCACGTTCAGTCATGTACCTACTCTGCGTATTTGCAGTGTTTGTGCCCAAACATAAGGAATAATAACTGATCTCTGAGAGAAGCTAAAAGTTGATCAAACAGCAATAGTTCAAAACTGTGACCACTCAGAGTTGAAGGTGTACGCGTCAAGACCTGTGTGTGGTAACTTCACAGACTGTCTTTAAGTACTTCGGCCTATTAGGAAATAGGATTTAGACTGAGTGAGTGAGTGAGTGAGTGAGTGACTGTGCTTTTTGTTAATCATGTCACACTTGGCTTTATAAAATATGAAGGTGTTTCCAAAATCACTATTTTTTACATCGCATGTCATTAAGGAAGGAGGCAGGACTCAGCCTGACCTTCAGGAAGGACACATTAAAAGGACACACCATCATGAACTGTTTCCTCTGAGTGATCCAGACACTACTTAGGATGCAGCTGTTGGTGCAATGTGGGCAATAAACAGGTGTGCACCAACATTATGCTGCATCAGTGTGGAGTTCTGAGTTCCACTTGAATACTTTTTAATACTTTTGAGATGTACATGTTCTGTTCTTACTGACATTCGTGCAGCATCTCTACAGCAAAGGCCTGTGGTACTGTGACACACACACAAAGTCCCAATGCAAACCCAACCGACACCAAACCGAAGGATGCACAGTTGCGTGTTTTATCATATGACTATTTTATCAGCCAACGAGTGAAATGTGAAGATCTCAACGTGTGAATTCGACCTTCTTACGGTCACAGCTGTCACTCAGGTGTAAAGGGACCTCAAGCTTCTGATGAAACCAGGTCAAGCTCTACGCTTCACAAATTATTTATTTTATCTAACAGAATGTAAATGAGCCACAGTGTGAAGCAGGATTCTGTAACGAAGATAAATTGTGTTGTTTAACACGATCGAGCAGCAAAAAAAGATCCGAAAAGTCGCCACAAAGTTCATTTTCCACACAATTCGCCATTTGAACAAATCGCTTCCAGGCAGCAGCGGGATACGCGAACTGTACATTTCAGATCCAAGTCTCTAACTTACCCCATGCTCTGAGGATCTGGATTCTGCTTAAAGGGTATTATCCAACTCGTTAACTCTCTTTGTCCTTTTCTTCTCAGTTTCCAAAGCGATTCTTTTTTTCACCAAAGTCCTGAACGTAAGTTACATTTCTGGGGGAAAAAAAGGACAAATCACTTCCGAGTCCAGATTCCCCCCGTTTCCCCTCCAACAGTACTCCTCTCCTCCTCGCAAGTCAGTTGTTGTACTCCTGCCCGCCTGCCTTCCTTTGTCCGCGGGCTTCCACTGCGAGCAACACCGCGGACCTGTCGTCCCTGTGCGTAATTACGCACCGCGAACCGTTCGGCTCAGCTCAGCGGCCTGTGGAGCTTAAGTAATGTCGATGAGAAACAAGCGACAGAGTACTTTTGTCTCAATTCTCTCTCAGGACTTCTGTGCCGAGCTCCCCTCACGCCTCTGTTCCAGATCACAGTTGCATCCCATTCAACTGCCTCGCTGGGACTCGTAGTGCCTCATCAGCGCCATCCGATGGCCCCAGTGCAATTTACAACCCGGCGCCTCCAAATTCCCACTTTCCACTTGCTGTGTAAATGTCAGAATGTGAAATTCAATATGTGGAAATGGGTTGCGGACAGTCCTAAAAGCCCGCCTCGGTGTGTATTTACGAGGTGCAGCGTAATAAAAGCAACAGAAATGACTGGTGGACGCACTGCAGCCAAGCTGTTTACAAAATAGCCTCAGTAAATAATCTCTCAGATGTTCAATCCTGCACCCACTCTGTGTTGATCTCACGTTAAATCAGATAATATTCAGTATAAAGCTGTTTGTAAAGACCCATGTGGGAATCATATCAAACACTAAGATGGATAAAATCAAATGGAACCATTAACTCTCTGCCTGTTCATATATGAAATCCGATTGCAAAAGCATCATGTGTTGTACATATTACATATATTTTATATTGTATGGTGCAATAATGGCAAAGATATAAAATGCTATACTACAACTGGGAGTTGAAATTAGACTTTAAATGATGTTGAGGCAGTTTTGGAAACGTGAAACCTTCATGCAGCTGCTAACTGGTCAAAACAAAGACAAGAAAACTGATTCTACAGATGTCCCCTTGTTGCTTTTTCATAAAACTGCTTTAAATTACTGCTATTGTGTTTAAAAAGAGTTTCTCTTCTTCTGGTTTATTTACACAGGTCTTGGTTTTTGGTCGCAGCCGATTTAAAATAAACCACCTATTTGCATGAATATGGGCTGAAAATAGGAGAGTGGAACATCAAATGTAGTGGAAGAGCGGTGGGAGCAGCTCCTGTGCACTAATCGTGCTGCTCAGTGGCCTGTTAAAGCGATGCAGCTGACTGCTCCTTTGTGCTGCAGGGAGGCAGCAGGGAACATCAAATGTCTGCCTCACAAGCAAACAACCATCATGTTCATCTAGAAAGACGTTTCTCAGTGGGTCCGAGGCTGTTTGCAGCACAGTTGGACATTCTGGGCAGGACAGAGCCGAACCTCCAGGCCTCTGCCTTTAACACACATGGCATTAATCACCTCTGGCAGCCCAGTGTGCAGACACAGATGGGTCTCCTTGGTGAGGATTCTCTCTCTCTCCTTCTTTACATGCAAGCAGCAGCTGAAGCAAACTCATAGTATCTTCCTCACGCTCACAGTGGCTGGTGAAACAGAAACACAAATACACGCACAATGTGGCAAACACAGAACCATCTGCACTGTAAATAAAGTCCAGACGAAGAATTAAATCCTATATAGCTGCATCTTCAAAGCAGTTTTTTTTTTAAATTTTATCTTATCTAAACTTTAGTTTGGGAGAAATTAAACAATAACAGAAACGTCTGCAGGTTTACTAAATGACAAGTGATTCTGTTCACACATTTAAATAACTCATTGACAATGTGAACTAGAAAAGGTAGTTAAAGCCACAAATAAATCTGCTACGTTCACTCAATCATAGTGATCTGTGACATTTAAATTCTAGTTTTAGCAGTGGAACATTAAGTGAAAGAATATAATAGAATTTAAAGCTCTTCAGGTGTCAGGTATCAATTCTGAGATTTCCAATCAGCCTGTGAATGCACCTTTCCAGTGCTTTTACAGGAACTGCATTGCAGTGCATTTAATCACCTTTATTTTAATGTAATATCTGAAGAAATAACACCTGACATGCTGTTCACTGCCTTAGCATGCTGATCTCCACCCTGTCTAGTAACGTATGATGAAGTGTGGTCAGTGTAATGGAGTGGCTTTAAAAAGATAATAGTGATGTTACAGTGCAACAGCTTAGTCGTAAATGGCTGCATTTATCTGTATCAGTCTCTCCTGTCCCCCAGGAAACATTAAGTTGTATTGATTTGTTTGAAACAGTTTGTATCTTCAGATTCAGGAAGAAACAAGCTGGAGATCACATCAGTGTCCCCTATGAAAAATGAGAAATATCCAACACTCATGTTCATCACCGCTGAGAAATATGGATTTGTGGATTAAAGGAGGTGGAACTGACATTTACTTGGTTTTATTAATGCGAAAAAACGAACTTTGAAGGATTTTTATTTACAACATAGGAACCCATTTCAACCTTTTCATTAGCAGTATTTTCATACACACTTCACCTTGTGTTGCATCATTTTTGTGTGACAGGTGTGAGCATTACAACTTTACTTGACTTTGTCATTCAATGATCACATTCTTTGTAAATCCTTCAAACAATGTGAAAAAAAATCAATATCGTTGTTTATTATTGAACTAAACTCTCCAAAATGTCACCTACGCCTCCGTCAGCATCAAGTGCTTGATATCTGTTATAGGCCAGAAGCTCAAGTGACCAGACATTTGTTTTCCTTCATCCTGAAACAGTAAAAACAGTAAGAACAACAGAACAGAGAGTTATCAAACTGCTGTGAAACATCTGTGTTAAAATCTGCAGGTTCAGGTTCACTGCGCCTCAGTCAGAGGGACTGGAGTAAGTCAGAGCTGGAGGAAACCACAGAGCGCAAATAAAAGCTCAAGGTTTTAGTTAAAGGTTTGAATCCATCCAGACCAGCTGCAGCTTTATAGCAGGCTGTAAACCTGCCACACCACACATTAGCCTGCTTCTGATAATTGCCAAATAAAACTTGCTGACATTTTCAAGCTGATATAAAATTTTACACTGCAAAATTATGGGTTGCATAAGGAAAAAGGAATTCTCAGAATTAAATTGTGTGAGTAATAAAAGACAAAAAATTATATTTTGTTATGTTATCAGTGACAGTTTTTGCTCTGAATGGTGAGACTTCAGGTCAGTCTAAACGAAGAAGCCTTATTCATTCCTGTTGGTGTGAGCATAAAAACGTTAATTAGCATACTGATCTGTCAAATGCACCAAAAACAAGGAGCTTCAAAATAACACTGTGACTTGTTTTATAACAGAAGCTTATCAGAGAGTTGGCAATCTGAGACTGAGCGGGTGAGCTGCATGCATTCAAAAGCTTGCTTTAATAAAACCAACAAATGCATTCTCAACTAAATGTAAGCTAATTAAAGTATGGAAGGTAAAACTAGTGAAGATAGTTGTCAAACAAATGTAATGAGGTAGGAAATTTGTTTCTGCATTTCAGTGGAGAAAGAAATAATTACTATTTCGTGTTGATGTCTGCACCGACAGTGACCAGCAGATGGCAGCAACGAGCCCGTCGCTGCAAAGGCGACAAATTATGACGTAATCAAACAGCGACCGTTCAAGTCACACACGAGGATGGTTTACTCTACGTTAGAATAGAGTACTTTAGTGAGTATTTGGTCATATAGAGTACATATAAGAGTACATATAAGTAGTCAACAAGTGTCGGAGACCGAGATAAAGCTGAAATGGGGGACTTATCTTCTCTGGGCCTCTCAGACTGGCTGGTTAAACAGTGTAAACAGCTGGGGATCAACAAACCCACTCCTGTGCAGGAAAACTGCATGCCAGCTATCCTAGAAGGTGAGACAGCCTGTGGTAAATCTGCTGGAAAAACATGTCTGTCTGTGTTGTCAATATCTTGTTGACTTCTTTTGAACGGCCGAATCCGGAGTCCAAATCCGTCACGAAGATCGTCATTGAAAAATCTGTTAATTTAACGAGCTAACGTAGCAAACGTGTGTTAAATGTACCGACCAGCTCTTAGTTCCAGTTACAGTGTTGTGGTAAAAACAACCTCGACGTAAGCTGGAAGCAGGTTACTTTGTCATATATCTACTGTAAATGCCTAAGGAAATAATAAAAATAAAAAAGAAAATTAAGCAGACATAAAATTTAGAAATGGGGGAATGTATGGCATCTAAATGTAAACCAAATTTACACAAAAAAAAACTTAAAATAAAAATGTTTAAAGATTTGCACTAGCAAAACAATGGCTCATATAAATTGCCTTTTTTTCTGTAGAGTTTGGTGTGAGACTCGGACATTTACGGGGTAATAATCGATAATCCTCTTATAGGAAAACAACTATTAGTCTTATGACATGTACTTCTGTAAACCTGAAATCAGAGCAGGTAAATAGAGTTGTGTATTTAGACAGTTTGTTGGTTTTCTCTCTGTACAACTCTGTAAGGTCTTGACCTTAATTGGGATGATTCTGTTGTGAGTTGTGTGTCTATATATTTCATTATAAATCCGTATTTATCTCCACACAGGTCGGGACTGTATGGGCTGTGCCAAGACTGGAAGTGGGAAGACAGCAGCGTTTGTGCTGCCAGTGCTGCAGAAACTGTCAGAGGACCCGTATGGCATCTTCTGCCTGGTGCTCACTCCTACCAGGTCTGTGCTATCTAATGTCAAAGTGCTACCTGTAAAACACAGGTGCACGTTAATTATTTATTTGATGCTCTATTCCGTGTTTTCTTGTAAGAGAGTGGATTAAGTCGATTTTTCTTAACTTGATATGATGCATGACATTAAGTTAGAAAACAATACTTTTAAAAATGTGCTACAAAGTGTGACCTTTCAGAACCTCCTCGATAGAAAAAACTTTTTTTTGGTTTGTATCCAAACTCTAGTCCATGTCTTATTGATAAAGCAGTAAATCTTAGTTAAGTTATCAATGGTGGTGGAAGATGTTTGAGTTATAGATGTGATGTCACACAGGGAGCTGGCCTATCAGATCGCTGAGCAGTTTCGAGTCCTGGGGAAGCCTCTTGGTCTGCGGGACTGCATCATCGTTGGCGGAATGGGTAATTATGATCCTTTCAAGTAATGAATTAATAACAACTATTTTAGCCAAAGTTCTACAAAGTCCATCATTTAACACTGTTAACATTTTAAACCTGGAGAACCACTACTGCAGAAACTGAGAGTAAATATTGCTGCTAGTTACTATTAAATTCTCAGTAGTGTTGATTCTCTGCTATGTTGCCGACAGACATGGTGGCGCAGGCCTTGGAGCTGTCCAACCAGCCCCATGTGGTGGTAGCGACGCCTGGCCGACTGGCTGATCACATTCGCAGCTCCAACACCTTCAGTATGAGCAGGATTAAGTTCCTGGTAAGTTCAGGACACTCAGTTTGTACTGTTAAAAAATAACTTGATCCAGTGCTGAAATCAGTGTTCTGCTGTTGTAATTTTAAGGTCATTAGGCAGTCAAGGTTGACTACTTTAGTAGACAGTACTCATTCATCCACTATTTGTCAGATTTTGGATGAGGCAGACCGGCTCTTGGAGCAGGGCTGCACTGACTTCACCAAAGACCTGGAGGTGATTATGGGGATTTTACCAGCTAAACGTCAGACGCTGCTGTTCAGCGCCACGCTCACAGACACGCTGCAGGAGCTGAAGAACATCGCCATGAACAAACCTTTCTTCTGGGAGAGCAAGTCTGAGTGAGTAACCAACCAGCTGCTGTTTAAAGGCTGTTTATAGGAATTTTTAGACTGAACACCGACAGACCTTTGTGAGTGAAGGCCTCTCCCGACATGACTTTATGTCAAACAGTCATTGCCAGCTGTACTTTGCTGCCTCATTTCTTGCGTGGTTCCTGTTAAACAGGAGCAGCACTTTGGAGGCTCAGTTGGCATCTGATCTGAAGTGAAACAAATGACTGAAGGGCACAAATGCCTTTAAATCTCGTAAAATATTATGCACAAAAATATCAATTGTCAACTTGCTGGATTTTCTACTGCTCAGAAGATTTCCTGCAGATATCCATACAGAGAAGTTTGTGGGGTTTTTTTTATCTTCTGTGGAACAGAAAATGTAATGAGCCTGTGTTCTACAGCCAGCTTCAACCAGCTTTAGCAGAGTAAGAAGTACCAGTGTACACGAGAGCTGCACTGTAGTTTTTCAGTGAGAACATGCAGTGTGACATCTTTTTATTTAATAATAATGTGTTTTTTGTGTTTCCTTCTGTCAGAGGATCTTTTATGGCTGAGATTATTTTTGTTTGTGAAGTCAGGTTAGTGATTTTAGTGTCTTCCGCTATGATTTGGGAGGTTTTCATCTGGCTAAACTCATAAACAGCACATAGCCTGTGCTGCACTGTTGAGTAGATTTACGCTGTTGGTGGTCATGTAAATATTAAAGCACCCTGATTTTAGTGGGTGGCTCCACGCTGTTATTAAAACTGTTCCACAACATTTGAGAAAATGATATTTTTGTACAAAGGACAATAACCCCTCTTATTGTTAACAGGACACGGACAGTTGAGGAGCTAGACCAGAGGTACATCCTCACTCCTGAGAAGGTGAAGGACGCCTACCTGATCCACCTGATCCAGACGTTCACAGACGAGCACGATGACTGGTCCATCATCATCTTCACCAACACATGCAAGTAAGACGCCAAGATGGGATGATTAAAATGGTATATACAGTTTAACATACAGTCGTTACATAGGTGAGTAGAAATGTAGCTCTAACATGAAATTGTGTGTCTTTAAACCCTTCTCAGGAACTGTCAAATCCTCACCATGATGCTGCGAGAATTTAACTTTCCAACGATCTCTCTGCACTCCATGATGAAACAGGTGAGGCTAGTGAAGCACACGTGAACTGCTCCATTATCTCTGTGACGCTGGCTGCTTCCTCATCACTGGGAAAAACAGCATCAGCAAGTACATTATAGTAAGAGATTATCAGGGTTATGAGCTAAACAGCACCATGCTGGAGGAATGACGGCTAACAATTTAACCAGGTAATTGTGAGAACAGATTTACTCCAACAAGGTGATTTGTGTCCTTTATCACCAGTCGTCAGCTGTTCGACAACTTCTTACATATATGGAAGTAAAAAGCAGAAAGAGAAACGTCTTTATCATAATAAAGAAACCATCACAGTGAAGTTTTAAAGTGGATTAAAACAGATTAACGGAACTGCAGAAGAAACAACTGCTCTTTATCTCCTGCAGAAACAACGATTTGCAAACCTTGCAAAGTTCAAGGCCAGCGTCTACAAAATCCTGATAGCAACAGACGTGGCTGCCAGGTAAGACGCTCCGCACAGCTGCTGCATTTTACGTGGTACTTGGTCTCATTCACTCTGCACTGTCTGTGTTTCAGACTGATAGTGATGTTAGTTCAACTGTTTTTCTGTTGTTTCTGTGTCAAAGGGGTTTGGATATTCCAACTGTCCAGGTGGTCATCAACCACAACACCCCCGGACTTCCCAAGATCTACATCCACAGAGTCGGACGAACAGCAAGAGCAGGTACAGTCAACTTTAAACTGGTTTTTAGAAAACGTTGCTCTTCGAGTTCCCTTTGTTAATTTTAGAAGCAGGTTGAGCCGCAGGCGTTCTCTATCAATGGTTGCATGCTTTTCGTTTTCTATAGGAAGGAACGGAGTCTCCATCACACTGGTGACGCAGTACGACATCCACCTGGTCCACTCCATCGAAGAACAGATTCGTAAGTCACTTGGTTATATAGAATGAACAAATTCATCATCATTACCTTTTGTGTTTTTGGTTTAATAGATCATGATAAAGCACGAGTGTGTGACTGGTTTGGTGAAGTGTGATCATCTGGTTTAGTTTAAATTTGGATTGCATTACATGATAGAAAGAGGTCTAAAAATCCATGTAGCACATCCATGTGTTTGGATTTATTACCAAATTTCACAGGCTTTTTCAAAGCCAACCTCCTCAGCTCAGTAGCTTCATGACCAGGTGTTTGTGTTAAAGTGTGGTTTAAATAACCAGTCTTTTGTGTTTCTACAGAGACAAAGCTAAAGGAATATCCTGTGCAGGAGAAGGAAGTCCACAAGATTCTCACGCAGGTCAACGTGACCAGAAGGCAATGTGAAATAGTATGGATTCCCCTTTTTTTTCTTATATTCATTCATTTAAGCTCTTATTAGTTTCCCAGATTTGTGTTAAAATGTTACGGTCTAAGGGACAATATACAGGATTAGCTAAAAAATTAAAAAGATTTTCATTCAAAAATAATTTTCCATTAGATTTGCACAAGATCTCACTGGGGAACTAAAATGTGATTTGATGTTTTGATGGTAATCTCCGATTTGCGTTTCAGAAACTTGAATCAACAGACTTCGACGAGAAAAAGGAAATCAACAAGAGGAAACAGTTGATTCTAGAGGGAAAGGTAAGTGCATTTCTGCACAACTACAGAATGTTTAATATGACATAAAATGAAGCAACACAAGGTCGGCTTCGAGTTAGGAATGTGTGAATATTTAATTCAGACTAATAGTCAAACTAAGTGTCTGATGTGTACGTCCCATCGCTGATTTGTAATCAAACTGCTGTTCCAGGATCCAGACCTGGAGGCCAAGAGGAGGGCTGAGCTGGAGAAGATCAAGAGCCAGAAGAAGTTGTTCAAACAGAAAATCCAGGAGAACATCGAGAGACAGAAACACAGACAACTAAAAAAGAAACTGATGAAGAGAAAACAAATGAAAAAGAAAAAAGCAGCACAGACAACGGTGTGAAAACTGCTCTTTCTCGTGTATATATACCACAAGTTTTACTACTGTGCAATAAATATTTTCTTTTCATCTGCAAATAAATTTAATACCATTAAAAGAAAGAACTACTCAAGTTGACAGCCTTTATTTTTACAGTTTAACAAGGGAATCACCGTGTTGTGATGAAACTTCACTGCAAATAAGATTCAATGATTCAAACAGGTATTTACATCATGTGAGATCTCTAGTCAATTCATGTAATCGCTTTGTGTAGATAATTAAGGGTCTGGATGCAAATGCTTAATCTACAACTGAATCACTTCAACGATTTCTGCACATGTTGCAATTCATTGTGGCTCAGAGGATGGAAAAACACCAAAGCAATAGTTTTACGGCAGCAGGTTTTTGTTTTGTTTTTTAAAGCTATAACATGTTAGGAGTTCAGGGGAACGAGTTGATATGTGAAACTAATCATACAAATGAAAGCTCTGCACAATGTCAAAACAACAGAACTACTTCTAAGTCGATTAAACATGGTGATGTCTACTCACAACGTGATTGTCACATACCTGCCGACTCGAGCAGGTGAGAAACAACAGTGGAGTACATTCTTACTGTGTTGAGAAAGCGTATTTCCTGGAAGAGTTACAAAACTACAATCCCTCGGACAGTCTGAGGAGACGTTACAAAACTCTAAATGAAGAAAGGAAACTGCGTTCGCCTCACTCCTTTTGTCAGCAAGTTGCTACAAAAAAACAAAGATTGAAATGAAACTACAGAAAATGGTTAAATAACACGACAAAGCAGCAAATCATCTGGCAAAAGCAAAGTTTGGATCAACTGAAGGTTCTGCTTCACTACGTTTTCCAGGAAGAGGATTTAAGATCCACATAAATCTCAAGAGGTACACATAACACAGGCAAAACAGCGTTGCACAAATCAAAAGTCCATTGAAGGAAAAAGAAATTCTACCAGCCTTCATTTTACTCCACAGAGAAGGAAGGTGGCTTCTCATCAGCCCATCCTTTAGACAATCCAGCTGCTAAACTCACTGACTGTTACCTGGCCTTATTTTAGTTTAAAAAACAATAATAGAACAAGTCCTTTTCTGTGGGTTACTTGAGCCCTCTGGTGTCTGGAAGGTTTTTATATGCTGGTTGTTTGATTTTAACTACATTCATGCTTGTGCTGCAGCTGTTGAAGGTGATTGGTTATAGGCACTGATTTGGGTTTGTCATTCACTTTTCATTTTCTCCCCTTGCCGTCATCTCTTCAGTGCTGATGGTGCGACCCCTGGGCGTACCTGGGGTCGAGTGTCATTTTAATCCACACAAAGAATGATTTCAAATTAAACGAGTTTCAACAGATTCTGCTTATAAAAGTCTAGATTTTAAATCCCGATCATTCATTCAAGTTGAGAAAGATTCTGGTCACGGACATATTTTGGACTTTGTGTGGCTGGGTAATAAGGCCATCAGCATGGCTGCGAACGAAGCAGGAGAACATTCACTAAATCAAATGCTGTGTGTGAAATGACACTGGGTCAACTATGTGGCCCTCTGTTGGGACTGAAAGTCCTAAAGCCGTGTTTCCCTGTAACATATTAATCCTGGCAATAACCTGAACTTGTTTTACAGAAGTGGAAACTCTCATACCCCTCTCCTCCTCAGCCACCTTCCTTTTCTACTCTTTACCTGGGGCGGACTGATTGCCATGACCGCCTGTAAGCTACAGCTACTATCATCCTCCTTTCTGCCCCGTTTGGTTTCTTTCACCTCAAGCAGGGATTTGTGTGATGAGCAAGGAGAGTCCACAATCCCCTGAGGAATCACTCAATGCAAAGCATTCAAGCATTTGCCAATCTACGCATATACAGAGTGTTTAAAAAATACTGTTATGAAGTGGGACAACAACCCCTTCTTTCAAAAATATTAAAATAAGGAAAAGCCTTCGCTGAAACATCAAATGACACTGAGTTGAATATTCAATGCTGGTCATGTTTGATAGTTTCGATGCCTTTTTTGCAATTTTGTGCTCTGTGATAAGAAAGGTACTTCAGAGAAGAAAAACTGTCCCATGATCATCGCGATATCGGTGGGATTCGCGACTCATGCCTTGAAAAACAGTCTGAAATTCCAGTGCCACTCCACCACTGACGTGTGGTCGAAACCACCCTATTAAAGACCTTGTGAATGAGCCAGTGGTTCTCAAGGCAGATAAAAGGTATTTCATTTCAAGGCTCTTTAATCGGATTCAAGCACAGAAACTGTGTGTTGATTTCCTCTTCGAGAGGGTGTGTCGACTGCTGCTTCCTTCAGAGGCTTCTGAGGTTTTCAGGCCCAGTAGATTATCGTTTGGGCCACTCTTCTCCCATGATAAACCTAATTTAAAATAGTCTGGGACATCATACAGGTTGAGCAAGCAACCGACTTTGAGCATGAGAATTTTGTCTCGCCTGTCCAGAGGCTTTCTGTAATCATGTCCGTCCAAGTTTGGAGAAACAGTTCTTCAAATTGAGCTGGAAAGCTGCGATCCTCATCTGAAGACAAGTGTAAACACTTTCCGTTTCTTTCCTGGAGACTGTGAGGTGAAGGGGGTTGTCTGGATTATACTGTCGGGAGTTGAGCCTCATTTGGATTCCCATGAGAGATGCTGAGATCTCTCCTGTTTCCCTCCACAGCTCGACCACACGCCGCCATCTTCTCTATTTCCCCTCATTCACTCTGCACGGGCATTGGTCCCTGCCTCTCACTTGTTCACTCGGCCTCTCTTGCCATCTCCCCGCCCGTCTGTTCGTGCTCTCTTCTTCTACCCTCTTATTTCTCTCGCTGGTCACTGGTTTAGTTTCGCTATCCCGTCGCTTTCACTCGGTGGTGCTTCGGTTGTAGCAGAGGAAAACAGGTATCCATTTATGTTTTTATTATTTCCCAGATTAAAAAGCTGATGAACTAAGCTCAGCTCAAGCCTAGCTCCCTTCTTCAAGGATGCTGCAAGACACAAAAAAACAAATGTTTTTTGTCCAAATCATATGAAGAGAATGAAATTCAAAACAGCCAAGAGATCTTTACCCATCCAAGCTGTTTTTGTAACTGCAGCTTTCCATTTTATTTGGATTCTTATTCATTTCACCTCGCTACCAAGGCAATGACTAAATTATGACCGTCAGTCAAGAGCCAACATGTCCCTTTCACCAAGGTCACATGGTCCACATTGACAACAAAAACATTTCCTACTTACACTTTAGTACTGTGACAGTCCAGTCACCCCTCCATGCTGGTATGCACGTTCACCCTGGTAAGTAGAGTCCTGGGACAAAGCCACATCGATTTGGGACTTGAACTCATCACCCAGGTAGCTGTCCTGCAGAACAGGAGAACAGAAACAGAAACAAAATCATCAGACACAGGACATTCCCTCATGCTCTCCGGTGAGCTCAGAACTTAAATTTAACTTTTCAAATCTGGTAATTCAACAGTATGTTGACAAGAGGCTGTATATTAGCTAAATACAGGTCATATCACATAACAAGGTATTCTATAAATGATAAAAAAAAAAGATTCTCACCTAAAGACTTAATTTATTTATCTGCATCCACAGTCTATGCTGTAGGCTAAACAACTGGCCTACACCTTAAATAGCATCTATACTTGATTGCTGGTGTGTCTGCGTCATTCTGCTTATATGGCACCGTGTTGAGTCGTGTACATTATATGGGCCAACACATTGTCAATAGTGGAAGATGAGTTACCTGGGAGAGCTCTGGCTGGGAGAGGCCAGGCTGGCTCATCTGAGAGGGCTGGCTCATGGAGATGTAGCCCTGTGTCAGTGGACCCTGAGAAAAGGACTGGGAAGGCCCATCCTGGCTGGCCTGACTGTTTGGTCCATTACCTTGACTGGCACCTGGGTTTCCAGAGCCACGGACTCTCTGCCTCCCACCACGTCCAGGCTTACCCTTCATTGCTCCACGACCTTGATGAAAAAGAGAGAAAAAAAAAAAAATTAACAGCACAGTCAAAACTAAATTTGGACCCAACTATTGTTTTAATGTCATAATAAATCATTTACACCACTCTCCACTGGGGACAGTGGGGAAGTGGGTATTATTGCTGGTGGACAATGTGACTTGTATCCATGTAACTTGATTCATGTAATGTGAGCTTTTCATATCTGTAGTTCACAGCACATAATAGCAGCAGTCTTCAGACTGCTCAGCTTCACTGTAGCTTGTAGTTTAATTGTATTGCAGGTTTTCTCATTTTTAGTTTACAGAATGTTTCACTGTGCTCAGCACTGTACTGTACCTGCAGCAGGTCCATTAGTCTGACCCAGGTAGCTTGGTGGAGGCATTGGAGGCATCACTAGGTTGAAGGGTATGGGGATATTCATAGCAGCCATGTGACCAGGGCCTGCCCCAATCATCCCAATCTGGTCATGAGTTTGAAAATACATGTTGGATGGACGTCCAGCTGAAGAACAACACAGAAAATGGCTCATGTTAGTTTTGAAGTAAAGAAAACTAAAAAAGTCTAGTTTATCAAGATCGTAAATGTAGTCAATAAGATAATAAATAAATAATAAATAACTAAATACCAGCATTGCTGCGGTCGTATGCAGAGCCAGGAATGAGGGCCTCACGAGCGTCATACATCGCAGTGCTCATAAAACGACCCCCCTAAAAGAAATCACAATCAGCATTAAAAACGCCATAAAATCAATACTGTAGCTAAATTAGGAATATGGAAAATAGTGGGAAAACAAATTCTCCTCTTAACAGCTTGGTCAAGAATATCATAATGTCTTGGATGTTATCCAGCATGACAGGTGCACTTAATTTGTTCTACTCACAGGGTTGATGGTGTTGACCAGCTTGCGGGGCTTGCTGAACTGCATGAGGCTTTCCCTCAGGTTGTTGAGAGGACCCTCCACCAAGACCTTCTGCTCCTTGTAGTTGTTGAGCAGGTTGTTCCAAAGAGGCTGCTTAGAGAGGGCCTTGGGGTTCCCCACGATGATGACACCATACCTTCATGCAAAACATACAAGAAAGCTGATTGGGTATTGTATAAATGTTTTATATTAAAATCAATGCATTTGTTCTGTCCTAGTCCTGGTCACCATAAAAAAGATTCTAAAGTATTTCTAATGAGTGTCTCTGTTTTTACTTGGCTCTGGTGAGTGCCACATTGAGACGACGAGGGTCATTCAGGAAGCCGATGCCCTGATGCTCATTGGCACGGACACAGGACAGGATGATGAAGTCCTTCTCTCTGCCCTGGAAGGCATCCACACTGGCAATTTCCACTTGCTACATTGAAAAATGACACAAGACATGACACATGATTACATTGTAAGAAGAGAGAAAAAATATTTTGTCAAAACACTACAAAAGCAGTGAAGTGAAAAGAAAAACAAACGAACATACTGTATATATATGATGTTTATCTATATATTCTATAGTTTAAGAAAATCTAAGTACGTTTTTTTTTAAGTTTAATAAAAGCGTGATTTTTCTGAAGTCAATGAGTACTTATGTTAAATAAATGTAATCTTAATATTGACCAAAATAATTCTCCTTATTATTTTTGCCATCATTGAGCTGCCCTAGTTTTAAGCCTCATCACTGAATAGGAGAGGTGTATGTGGTACCTGATAGAGTTTGGTGTGCAGGGAGCCGCTGAACTGCATGTACTGGACCAAGTAAGACCGCTGACCCTCGTATGGTGTGATGATGCCAATCTGGTCAGGTTTGGCTCCAGCTTTAAGCAGCCTGGTGGTGATCTTCTCTACGTTTGCAGCCTCCGTCCTTAAAAAAAGCATCGGTAAATACAGTATTGCTCAATACTGGAAAAATTAGGTTAATAGTAGACAAATTACACTTAAAAAATGCAAATCTTGTCTGTGGTGCATCAAGTTTGAACAACCTATAAGTTTCAGAATTATTTTATTTACTAAACCTGCACATTCATAAACAATTAGTTAAGGTCGGCCCAACATTCACTTCACTGCTTAAGTTAAAGGAACCAACTAATGAATATTTGGAAAACACATAGTAGTAGAATGGAAGAGTTTCCTTCCTCAACACTGGTTTATCAAATTAACTGATGACTTAAAGATGACTGATTTAAAGGAAAACCCTATCAGTACTTGGAAGGGAGTGGTATTCCTGTTGACGGTGACTGAGAATTGGGAAGCCTTATATGATCATTAAGATATGGCTATCAACTATTTCAACCTGTGATGCTTGTTTATGGGTGAGCACCCTCTAGCGCCTAGTTTAGATCTCTACATTAAAACAAAAAGTATGATGTTACCTGTTGAGATAAGAGGTTCCAGAGCTGGCAATCTCCTCCTGGCCCTGAGTCACATAGAAGAACATGGGCTTGTCTGGCTGTGGCCACTGGAAGTCAAAGCCTTTCTTGATGCGGTCAGCTGCGAAGGCCCAGAACATTTAGTTAGGTTTTTAGTCTTTGAAGGGGCAGGTCTCTTTACCTGCTAATTGTGTTTTTAATTTACAGTACAATACATTTCTCTCTCCATTAAAGCAGATAATGAACTATCAAATCCTGACAAACCTGCAGTAACGCCGTTCTGCAGGGAGCCCTCATAGAAGATGTTGGAAGGAAAGGCACTGAGGGCTGGATGCATACGGTACTGGACCTGCAGGCGTATTGGCCGGATCCCCAGAACCACCAAGCGTTCAAACAGGGACTGAGACAGACCTGCCTTAGCTGCCTTCTTACACATCACCACAGGACCTAACTGGCAGTGATCACCCACCAGTATGAGCTGAGGAAGGAATGTAATTCACACAAGTGTGGCAAATGGGTTATTATAACAGCATAATATAAAGGTTTTTATTCCTGGATATTCAGAACAAATGCACTGTATCTTAAGTGACTGAATCAATATTGTTAGCCATATAATTTACATCCTTTAAGAAATATGAAATGCTGACAGTAGCACTTGCACGTGTTCCTATGAAACTTTGTCCACTTCCTAATTGACATGCTTTTAATATGAATTATTGCTGCAGCAACAACAAATTAATTCAATGCTGAAATGTTTTACATGAATGAAATTTATGTTACAAAATAAAACATAAAATATATTAGGGGAATATTAAAGTTGGGCAACACTGATATAAAGTGATATAATCTGAAAACATGGTAAACACAGTCATACCGTACTGCACTGAAGTATGTTTGTACCTGTACTGTGAAATCACTGAAGGGTAATCAACCAAGATACTGTGATATCACTAAACCATTGTTTGCTTTAAAAATTGTGCCGTTTTCATCTTCAACAGTGAAAGTTGTATTGGTCCAACATGTTGTATACCTGCTTGGCTCCCAACACCACGGGCACCATACACTCAGGCTCAGTGGCCTGGGTGCTCTCATCAATCAGGATTGAGCGGAACTGCATCTTGGCCAGACGAGGATCACCGGCCCCAACACAGGTGCAGCAGATCACATCAGCATTCTGTACAGAAAATAATAAATTTTACAATTCTCAAACGGAAGGGGGAATCAGGGTACAGTAGTTAGACAGCAGAGTAGTGAGCAAAGACAAGGTAGAAACTAAAAGAACACAAAGCTCAACAGTTACTTAGGTCTAAATCTTTTCCTCACCATGAGCAGCTCTCTCTCAGCTGTGCGTTTCAAAGCTCTGTAGCGTTTCTCATCAGCAGATGACAGCTCTCCTGTCTCATCCTTCAGCTGCTGCAATTTCTGAAGCTCTGGCATACTAGAGACAAAACATCACAGTGGCAACTGAGAACCTTTTAGAGCTCTAGTGAATGTGACTTTTTTTGATGATGTTTATGAACATGAAATTCTGTCATCAGAACAGCAGTGTGTGACTGTGTCACTGGGGCAAATGTAGAGTGATTGCACAGACTATCATCCCCAGGTTAAGTGACAGCGATTTACTAGATTAACAGTTTTCATGTCAGGTAAGCAGAAAGAAATTAAGGTTGTTTTTATGGCTGATTTTTTCCTCTGTCAGCTGAAAACGGCAGGAAAAGTGAAATGAAAAAGCTGACAGTGACAGAGTAAATATTTTGAAACTGGTTTAAACATCTATGGAGATTAACGTCGCATTCATAAGCATGAAGGTTCTAACATGCGTCTTGAAGTCATTGTGGACTGATACATTTGATAAAATGTATTCCATCTGCTATGTGAGGCGAGTGAGTATCTTTATACTAGTATCCTTACAGTGCAAGGAATATATGGAACATTAAAATAATAATAAAGGCATCTATTATGCACTATTCTCATTAAGGCACCAAAGTCGTATATTATTTATGCACAAAGCAACAATCAAGCAATAACAACTTTGTTTATCGGGGGACTTAATTTCTCCAAGTTACTGACCTGTCCATGTTGCTGATCTGGTTGTGCAGAGCCAGAAAAGACACTGGTGACTCAATGGCCTCCCTGCTCTTGGCACACAGCCTGACAACCTTCAGTCCAGTCTTGTCAATCTTTTCGGTCAACTGGTCCACAGCAATATTACTTGGAGCACACACCAGAACCGGTCTGTAGGACACACATGTATCCCATCACAACACTAACAATTAGGTTAAAACAACATTTGCAGGAATAGCAAAAGTGTAACATTATTGATTTCCTTAAGTATTAATCTTTGTTTCGTACCCATTGCCCTGTCTGGACAGGTGGTAAACGATGGTGGCAGATGTGACAGTCTTGCCAGTGCCAGGGGGACCCTGAATCAGACTGAGAGGCCTCTGCAGCACTGTTTTCACAGCATACACCTGAAAAAACAAGTGTGGGGGTTTAGTACAGTTGAACTGTACACACCAAACCTTTATTAAAATGCCTGATCTAAGGAAGACTGAACTCAATGGTTCTGAAGTGAGATCCAGATAAGTCATTAAAGCTAAAAACACGTTTGCCAGGTTAAATAGGAAATTTGTCCTCCTTAAGAGACGCCACAAACTTTGTTCTGCCATGATGTTGTTGTGTCTTGAACATGTTAAAAGAACGTTAATGAGAAACCATTAACAGCAATCATAGTGTGTCAGTGTTTTGTCAGGTCTGACCTGTGAGTGATTGAGGTCGGGTAAACCCTGTGCAGTGAAGCGCTTTGGCAGCTGGCACTTGATGGTGACATCCTCCACCTCGTGACCCAGCAGTTTGTGGTAAATGTAGCCAGACACTGACGTCTCGTCCACTGCGAACGTCTTCAGGGCACTCTGCATTCTGCAGCAACAAATACACAAGTGTCATTCATTTATCATTAGCATTTATTTATCTTACTAGTGAACATCTCCTTAAATAAAAAACTAAATTAAAATTGATCTCATATAAACAACACATTTAGATCTCTGAACTGTTTGCTGTTTTTTTTTTTAAATTATATCCTGTAATGTGATTTAAAATGGTGACTTGCAATTAGTTAAATTACATGTTTCCATCCTACATAGAATTTACAGGTGTATAATTTCAGCCTACCTGTCAAAGGAAGTGGACTTCCACACAAAGTCAACCTGGAAGTTGTGGGGGATTTCTATAGGCGCTCCAACACTGCTCCGCAATTCAATGGCGATTTCATCCCCATAGTCTTTAAACACAGGTAGTTAAGGACGTCCACCATCATCATTGGCCTATGTTGTCCACATTATGCTTTTATAGCTACATTATTATTCTTATTCTACACTGCCATATGAGATTAGTGCCACTGCAGTGAGCCAGACACAATGACACTGTAATGCAAAGATTGACTGCAATTGCTAACAGTATAAAGGATACTGTCTGGGACTTTGATGACATGGCCAATGCCTTTCCACAGTGGTGCCAGGTCTCCCTTGTATCGCAGGCAGATCTCATCACCTTGCATCAGACGCATATCTGGGATTGAAAAGGACACAAATTAGAAGCAGTTCTGTGCTTAAAATGATCCACGAAGAGGACGATCTATGTTGATGATAATGATTATGATGATGATACAGTGATACAGTGCCAAGCACCTAAGAAACTATAAACAGTTCAAAACTTCACCACAAACACAGGCAAGTACAAAGCAAGCACACGTGTCAATAAAAGATGCAGGGTTAGAGGAGGTTTCATGCAATCCCGCAGAGCTGAGGGGAATAAAGATGGGCTCTATCTGCAAGACAACCATGGAAAGGAAGTCAGACAAAGAATTACCACCTGAATCCGTCTTGGGCAGTGTGAAATAGGCAATTCGCTTTTTATTCAGCCCCAGGTCCCACCTGACTGTTATATTGTCTTGGGTCTGCAAAAAGAAAAGAAATACATAACAATTTATAATAAGTCAAATATATTATGTCATGTGACTGTACCATTATTTCTTAAATCTTAAGGGAAGAAACAACACAGAACCATATAGTTAAATCTCAGTGTGGTCTGGATCACAGCTGTAGTGAAGAAAAATTCAACTTCATGTCCTATTTTAGCAGACTAGTGAGATCACAGCCTAAGAATTTAATTAATCCCCAGATACACGTAAAACCATCAATTAGATTAATGGATATATGATGCATATGTCACCTAAATCTGACGGACATGTGGATAACAAAATGACATTCACAAATGCAAAAAACTACTTTGTAAGTTACAGTCTCCTGCTTAGAAAAGGTGCTCAGGTACCTGGGACTCCTTAAGCTTCTTGTCGTAATCAGCCTCCAGTTTGACCAAAGGGCCAAAGATGTTCTGGTACTGGTAGGCATCCTCATAACGCAGAAGCACATGCTGAGGTTCCTCATCAACACCAGGTTTCTCCAGGTCTTCCAAAGTGGCTGTGGGATTGTCCTAGAATGAAACAAAGTCCCAGTATTAACCATGTAACCCACATCAAACAGATACCAGATTCTCATTGTCTGCTGTCTCTAGCAGGCCTTTAGCATGGGGCAATTGAGTGACGTTTCCAACCCCTTGGTCACAGCACTGCTCTGAACAGTTAACACAGTGTTGAAGGCTACCAGCGTGTTATGTGCATACCTTCCACAGCTCCTCCAGCTTGTTGATCTGCTGGGCGGTTATCTGACGTGCTCGAAGCTGCTCCTGCTCTGATGGGATCTTCACCAACCAGGACAGAAAACAGCGGTCCTGGATCAGTGGCTGCCACTGTGAACTGTCCCAGTTGATGTCTTTTAAGCTACTTTGGCTGGCACACGGCTGCCTGCATGAAGACACAAGAAAGTTAGCTCATGTTTTGCTTACATAAAAGGAAACACAGTAATAATATTCTTGTGGAGGATGTTATCAGTTTTCTTGTGTTGGTTTTTGCCTGCATGTGAACACAAAAGGTTAATTTCTGGTGAAAGGTTACAGGTTTGTGGGCATCAGAAGGGACTTTCCCAAGCAACAACTGCAGACTTAATGGCTGACTACACAGCAAAGCACATTTTGGTGAGTGGGGGCAGGGGTAATAGTCTAACAGTTAATAAGAGCAAGTGTTTCAATTTGTTTTTTTGAACACAACAAGGGGACTTTTCTAGAGCCTTATGAAGTAAGTAAAGTTTCATTTAGTTCAAAATCAAAAACAATACTAGAAAAAGAGAAAAAAGATCATATTACTGACTGTATATGAAATGTGAAATATATACAGCATATATTCAACAGTATGAGCGTGTGTGAGTGTTTGTCAGTGTAGGTGCTCACTGTGCCTGTGTTCAGAGTTTCTGAATACCAGTGTCTAATGGCCTGTAGTTAGAAGCTGTCTGGCTCTGATGCTAGGCCTGATGGCACTAATGTAAAGCATCTGTGACTGGGGTGGGATTGATGATTCTTCCAGCTTTCCTATTCCAAATCTTATCCTTAGTGTTGCAGACACTGAGATGAAGGTTGCTGTCCTTAAACCATGACACCAGAACTTTAACCTCTTCTCTGTAATCATCATTCCCAGCTATCAGGCTCATGGTAGCAGCATCTGCAAACTATATGATGGTGCTGGAGATGTGTGATGCTAAGCAGTCATTGGTGAAGAAGGTGTACAGAACTGAACTTGACATCCCTGTGTCACTCCTCTGTGCTGATGGTCACTGTGGAGGAAGTGATGTCACCAAGCCACAACTCAATCTTTTTTTTTTTTTTTATAGAAAGTTTAGGATCTAGCTGCATAAGGCACTGCTCAGTCCACGCTCCAGGGTGAGAGGGTAAAAAGCAGCATTCTCACATATAAGCCCTGCTTGTTCAGGTAAGTAAGGGAGGTTTGAATTGTAGGGTTGAAGGAAGGAGGTGATGTGGGCTTTACTTAAGGCACTGAGCAATAGTCATTCAGGAGGCAGTTTAAGATGTTTCAGATACAGGCACCATAGTGGTTATTTTCAAGTATGCTGAAGCCACAGAATGAGGAAGACAGATGTTAAAAATGCCAGTTATTTGCCAGCTCATCTGCACACATTTTAGAGACCCAACCAGGAATGCAGTCCAGATCCAGGTCTTTGTGTGGACTGATCTTTAGAAGCCCTAAAAACTGCAGTTCAGTGGCAAGTGGACTTACATTAGGTTCTATAAGTTTAAAATGTTGTTTCTAATCAAGCAAATGGCTGTGCTTCAGTGTGCTTCAAACAAAACACTGATTTCCACAGCGTGCTTTTTGTATCCAATCATGCCTTCTACCTTCCAAAATAAGCCAAAGGGAGAGGAGATATCAGACTACTTGTCCGCTGCATATATATGCAAATTTCCAGTAACTAGGTTTCTTTAGTACATGTTTACTTGTTCCCAGATTACCTGAGAAACCTGGTTTCTCTCAGTAACCTTGGTTACTCGAGTGCATGTAAACATGCTGAATGAGTACAGTCTCTGGGAGAAACATTTTTGCCTGCATGCAGCTCATCCTGTGCCTGTGTTGCGTCAGTTTGCAGACAGGTGCACTAGGTGAGGGGAACAATCCAAATACATTATTTCTACGTGTGTGTAAGTTGTCTGCTCTTCACTGAAACGCTTGTGCAATCTTGTCCACAGATGGAGTGGTACTCCAATTTAGCAGTCAGGTCAAGAGTTGCTGGGTCTATGCAGGTTTCTGAGAAGACCATCACATTACAGTTCTTGCTTTCATGCTAGAATGCAAGCTTGTTCTTTAGTGAATAAACATTTTGTAGGGGAATATTTTGGAGATTTGGGACTCTTTGTAAGCCATGTCCAGGAAAGCTATGTAAAGAAAAGTCAGTAGCTGTTGTTGTATCGGATATAAACCTATTGCGATCATCTAGTAGAGGTTGTCATACTGAAATAGTTAAGCTATTTATAAGCTAGAAAACATTCAGTGAATGAGTGTTAAAAAATATCTACAAAAAAAACAACAAAAAAACAGCAGTCATCCTCACAGGTGTCATCATTCATTCAAGTACAACAACTTAAAAGAGTGGCTGGAAAGTGTAGTGGTAAGATTGCCGCCCTGTAAGTGGGAAACTGGGGTTCAAAGGCAAGACCTCCTTTCTCGTACCCTGCCTTTGCCTTGTACCTCACTTGTAGATAAAACCATCTCCCTGACTAAATGTAAATGTAAGGATAGGTCTGAAACCTGGACAACCTATAAAACTTCAAAATTAACTTTTTCTTTCGCTTTCAGTTCATGCTCCAGAGCAGCTTATAATGAGTGAACACAGTGAAGTTTAATGATGTCCTCAAAGTCAATCTAGACTAAACACTAGACACACTAACACACTAGATGTGTGGGCATTGGATACAGGACTGTCTGTATATGTACAAGGTGGCTCTACTACCAGTACTTGCCTGCAAAGTAGAACCACCACAGAATCAGCCTTGGCTGGAATGAAGCCCAGGAGGAAGACGTTACGGCAGCCACAGTTGTAACACTCCAGCACCGTCTCACCCAGAGGCCCGTCTTTATGCAGCGTCACCTCTTTGCATTTGGCTCTCACCAAGTGGTTCACAATGTGGCTGGAAGTAAGACAGCAGGAGGTTAACGGTTTAACAATAAATTGGAAATTTACAATTGACAATTTATTCTTTAAAAACCCCCATATGAGTATTTAGATTTCTGGTCCATAAATCAATAGCTTAAGCTGCGACACCTGTATGTAAGTTTTCAGATGAAGAGAGTTCATTACGCACCTGCCAGATGTGTTACCGCGTCCATTGCAGAACCACTTTTTGCTGGTATTGCAATATACAACACATGCTGGATCGTGGATACCACAGTAGCTGAAAAAACAGCAACATATCAAAATAGCTTGTAAATTTCTCCAGAATAAAATTATAAAACTAAAACTTTGCTAAAACTAACATCAGGTTGAATTACCCAATTAAGGAAGTACACAATGTGTGTTGTATGTACTTCCTCTGCATAATATGAAGTGTTAAAAATGTTAGCTGACTGTGTCACACATGTAATGTGTTTTTAACTAATTCAGTCAACATACATTACACTAGATAGCTGAAAACGTCCAATAAGGCTCTGATGGTCACCTCGCAAATAAAAGTGTTAATTTCAATTTCGTATGCTTGCAGGAATTTATGCCATGGAAGTTGTATATGCATTTAAATGAATATTATTTAATACAAACTTTTAACAAAGGGTATTAAGCTACTAAATAAACCATTAAGATGATGCCAGGATAATGTACACTGGTGGATTTTGGGTATGTGGTGTAGCACTCTCAAGTACTACAAATTAAAAAGTGTGTCATTATTAATTAAACGTTAAATCACTAATTTCTTGATGATCTACAGCAGACTCATCAGCCCGGCATGGTGTGGCTCCTGTCACTGTACCTGCATGCGTGCACAGGCAGGTCTTTGGTGTAGTACGTGTCTTCTTCGTCTTCCTCAAAGTTGAGCTCGGCCAACAGCTGGCTCGCTTTGGCCACGGAGTCATCCACTCCACCATTGTGAAGACCCTCATCTGGACCATTTACCTGCAACAAAACGTAAGCTTTGCTAAACAAACTCAATGCTAACGCCTAACAGCTAACGGCTAGGAGGCACAACGCGGAAAAGCCTGTTAACTCATTTAAAGTTAACAGGTTGTCAGTGCTCTTCAAACTTGTTGTTGGTAATTAAAGTTACATACGTGATGCAGGCCTTGTTAAAACAGCTCAAATAAAACGCGCTACAACCATAAAACCTAACGTTACTTTGTGAGTTTAGTTAACCTGCTGGTATGCTAGCAGGTGGCTAGCTAACACGAAGCTAGGTACGGCTAATAGCGGGGTAGCATGCAGCCTGGGTCAGCTAGCTAACTGAACCGCGTTTGTTCGTGCGTTGTCGGGAAATTGAAAGCGTCAAACCTGGCTGTCCAACTGGCTCTGGGTCTGGCCTTGAGTTTGCGTTTGGCTCGGAAGGGTGAAATCGGTGAAGTCGTACTCGGAGCCCTGGGTGTCCGCCCCGAGCAGCTCCGCTTCTTCGGTGTCCAGGAAGGTGAGGGTCTGGGAGCTCGGCCCGTACGCCTCCACACTCATCTCGACTCTCAACTTTCGCTTTGCTGAGCGCTTTCTGGTGCCCGTATAAAGATAACGAAAATCCTCGCCGTGTGTGTTTGTCGATAACTGGCTTATACACCGGTTCCGAGAGTCTCAATTTGAACCCAAACAAAAATGGAACCGATCGGAACCTCGAAAGCTTCCGTGGGTCCAACAGCGACGGTGACAGACTTCCTGCGCCGCTCGACGCGTGACGCTGCCCTGTGGACACAGATAGTCAGGAGCGTGACAGGAGCGCTCACTCTGACCTTACTTCCTGGTACAATGTCAAAAGAGAATCGTGAAACGCTAAGTTATTATATTTATTGTGAGCTAAATAGAAATCATAGAGCGATACAAACTGCGTGAGAACAGAATGTCCCATGTTATTTTTTTAATGCCAGAGAAAACATGCTAAATTATGATTAAATAACATTGTTGTAGACTTCATGGAGCACCCAATGTCAATAAGGCCTGAAAAATGTTTGATCAGGATATGCAGGGGTTATATTTATTCATCAAACTGCTTTCATGTCTTTTTGTGTGCCTATGCACAATTAACGTACAAGGATTTGGTGTCAGATCAGAGATTTTCAGCCCTGGTACAAGGGGCTGCTGCAAAGCAACACACTGAAAGTTGTTGGAGAATGTTTTGTATATGTAATTTTAACCACAGACAGAAAAATATGACTAATAATCCTTTTATTGTCTTTATTTCAAAGCATTTCATTTTACAAAGCTGAGATTACTTATTGTAACAGTGCTTTTTTAATATCAGAAACAGAGGAAGATATCTTTCCGAGGACACTTCCTAAACATAGAATTCACAATAAATCACAGAGCCATACTGTTATTGTACAACAGAGCACACACTGAGAGAAAAAAATATTGTTGAGGTAGCCACACATCTGACAGGACGGCATCAGTAATATATCTTTGATCAGGCCCTCTGAGAATTTGTAAGGCCTTTTCATGATACACATTAACAACAGCAAGGCACAGGAGAAAGTCAGGGTCAGAGGTCACCTCATATGTAAACTTGAGGCTTTCACTTAAGTGAGCAGACATTTTATGGGGCAGATTCTCCACAGCTCTTTCACTTCTTAGCACTTACAAAGCCACACAGTAAAATATCAGCACCTACAAACTCAACTAAAACCAGTCCATCAGTTTAATAATCCCACAAAAGATTTTTAAATCACATACCCATACGTTAAAAAACAAAGACTAAAAAGATCTGAGAAGTTATGTTCACCTCCGTGCTCCAGGATATGACACTTAAATTAAAACAGCTATTAAGATGTCACACAAAGCTAATAATAATGGCAACTTACTCCAACCCACTGACAGCAACTCAGGGTAAAAAAAAAACATAAATTTTAACTAGATTTAAACTAATCTCAAGGAAGCATCTAAAGATTACTGCCACACTGCTAAGTACAATGTTAGGTTTAATAAGACTAGTTATGACAGTTTAAAACTATCCATCTTTCCCACTGACACAGAGTTTTATTGAGGATCCACAACATCCTGGAGCAGTATGTAGACAATTTAACACTAAAATATCTAATAAGACTGATTAAACTGCAGCTGTGTTAGGTAGCATGAAAACTACTTAGTGAAATGCTGGTCTTGATTGTGAAACAGAAGACAATCCAATAAAATACATCTGAGACTGGCATCGTCACAGACAGAGGAAGCATCTGCTGCTGTTTGTTTAACAGGTGTGAACAAACCAAAGCTTAGGAAATTACAGTAAATTTGACATACATGATTATAATCACAGAAAAAAAAGAGGTGTTAATGTGTGGAAAGTTACATTTAAAAGACAGAGAATAAAAATGGTGTCTCATTTCCAGATTAAGTAAAAATAGAATACAGAAAAAAAGAAAGTGCTACAGAAATAAAACTCCAGGCCCAATTCTGAATGAACCGACATTCAGATTCATCAAACTGAATTCTCAGGTAAAATAAGCAGCTATATTTGATTGAATGAAGGTAACATCAAGCTTTGATTAAGGAACGCCAATTAGTGCTGCACAACTGTAAAAAAATGAATCTTGAATTTGAAATCAAATGTTCACAGTGGAAAATTTGTATTTAAATAAATTTCACTAATCAGAAATGCTGCACAGTGGTATCAGCTCCCTGCCACAGTCCAGTCTGAAAATCAAAATAATAAACTAAAGATTGAAACTTTACCTTTTTTTTTTTTTTAAATAGAGCATCTGTTTGATGCATTCTGTGAATCTATGTAGTAAAAATTGTAACTCCAAATATTTTCAGTTGTGCAGCCAAAATAAAATGATGACATACATTTTCTAGAGAGATCTGTAAAATAACATTGCACAACCAGGGGTCAGATCTCAGGGTGGTAGACTTGAGTCAGAACTGGGCCAAAAAAACAAAAAAAAACAAAAGAAAATGGGGAAATATGAGCTGGAACCAACCCGTTCCCTGATTTTAATAACCTTAGTAAAAGAAGGCAAATTTACAACTTCTTATAAAGAACAAAAGGATTCAAGAAACAATTCAACATCAAATGTGAAACAATACAGTTAGGATTTAGAGCGACCGGAAATAAAATCTGAAGGAAATTAGCATTTAACACAGTTTACTGCTAAACATTTCTACTAAAACCATAATGTATCACATACATTAAACATTTATGGACATTTAGGTGTTAAAATTCTGTTCTGTTATTCTGTTGAATAAAACATGTTGACAGTGTGAAACTCAATAATTGAGGCTGAGACATTATAAATGTCAGATAATGTAGAGTACATTCAACAGCTTCCCCAAATGTGACTTCTATAATCATTTCAATAACCCTAACCCATTAAGGTGCAACAATAGGAGCCACATTTGAGTGTTAAGGTTGTCGTACTGCTACATTACAGATCTTCTGCATCACTGGTGGAACTGCTGAGCTGAGTGCTGTGCTGCTGTGTTTTCTTTGTTGAGTAAAAAATCTGAATGTTTCATGTTCTTCGGAGGTGGGAGAAAAGATTACGTTAGATGACCGAGGGCTGTCTTAAACCTCCCATCTTATCTTCTCACCATTGGGAGACATTACAATGTAACTGAATCAAGCAAATCATGCAAAACATTGTAGATGCTAAAGTTTCATTTTGTCCGAGAAAAGACAACATAAAAAAAAAGGTTTGGCTACTTGTGGTTAAGTGCAATTTCTCTTGTGTGGTGAGAGCTGGAGAAGCTGGTTGGCATCTGGAGGTCACTTAGTGGAAGTGTTGCTGGCAGTGAATCTTCTCCTCAGCCTGGTCCAGAAGGTCCAGCATCTCCTGGATAATGGCCTTCAGCGCACGGCCCAGGTCTTCCCCACTGTAAGGCTTTCCAAGAGGAGGCACGTGGATGAAGGCGGAGCGACCGTGGCTCAGGTATAGAGATGTGTAGTAGGTGAAGTCACAGAGGTACCTGTCAGGGAAGAAGAAAGAGGATGAAGGTTTTCAGATGAAGACACTGACACAACAAACGCTGCTTACTGGGCACATACGGTAAGTAATTTACTGATGCATTAGTAATGCATTTGGATGGATTCCCCCATCAATTATGTTATTATGCACTTTGTTAATTGGCTATGTTAATTAGAGAAAGTAAGAGCATTTCCACATTCACAATGTGAAGAGGACTCAAGGGATTGGGGCTAAAGAATGAGGTCAGCTGACTCCCTGAATACACTGAATTACCAGGTTATTGTGTAAATCCATGTGTAAAATAATTTTTACACATGGATTGGCCACCACAAAGTCTACACCTTAACCCCATTGAGAATCTTTGGGATGTGCTGGAGAAGACTTTGTGCAGCGGTCCGACTCTCCCATCATCAATACAAGATCTTGGTGAAAAATGAATGCAACTCTGGCGTGAACAAATGTTGTAACATCGCAAAAGGTTATCGAAACGATGCCAAGGTTAATGTGTGCCGTAATCAAAGCTGAAGGCGGTCCAAAGAAATATTAGAGTGTGTGACTTCTTTCTAGAAGTAAAGAGTAAGTGTTTACCACACACAGTTTATACACGAGAGCAAACTGTAAGGAGGTCCCATTCACATTTCTAAATTTCTATCAAAAATATGTGTTCATGTTATTGTTATTTATTTATTATGTGTTTAAAATACTAGCAATTATCCTATTTAAATATTTATATATTAAAACTACTTTTAGATCATGCGGATGTGGTCTCAGTATTTACATTTAATATATTAGTAATTTATGTCCAAAAAAAATGATCAGTTGATTCATGTGCTTAACTGAGTGTCATGTCATTTTATGTCTCTCTTCTTCAAGAGTCGAAGCGCGTGGTGTCTGATTTAAATGGAAAACATTTACCTTCCAGCATCTTTGGAGACAGACACAGCTACTCCTAGTCCCGAAGCAGTCACTCTCTTGCAGACTATTTCCATGTCAATAACTGAGTCGATACAGTCCGGGCCTCCCACAATGCAACACTGTGAATCAGGACAGAAGCTACTATTGTCCAGACCCTTGTAGCCGTGATTTCTGCCACACTTCTCCAGCGTGACAGTTGTGGCCATGCCTGAGACTCCCACATGAACCACCAACTGGAAAACAGAGGACACATTTTAAAATGAACACAATATCCTGCATCTTTCTGCTGCAACTGTGTATTACAGTATATGTGGCCCAGTTGTATCTGTCCTAACAACCTAATACAGAACTGAGGCAGATGTGAGCTGTGTTGTACTATTACCTGTGGATGATACTGCTTCCATAACGAAGGAACCAAACTCTGTACTGTCTGGTACTCTACAGGAACCTCATAAACATGCAAGTCCACTTCACTTTCCAGTCCAAGCTTCTTCAGCTCCTGAAAGGACAAACAAAAAGATGGAGACAAACAGACAGAGTGGATCAGATGTCAGTGGTGAGCAAAGTCCTCAAAGACAATTTCAAGGAGAATTTCTTCTGCGTTTGAAAAGGAAGGATGTGGTGGAAAGGTGTTGAAAACTGGTCATAGTGGTGACCAAATTCTATGTATGCTCAAGACTCTGTCCACCATCCGCTGACAAATTACTGTTTTTTCCAGTTATGTAATTAAGTTATATTCATGGGAAATATTTTTTAATAATTAATTTAAATGAATTAAGAGAAACCTGATTAGAAAACATGTGTAGTGCCATCAAAGTTTCAAACACGTGAACAAAATAGTCAAGACAGATTTCAGAATGGAATATTTTCTAAACAGTTTTCATAATGTACTCCAAAGGACAACTTCTTAATCACTGACCATGAGAAAATGTAGTGGGGCTTTGTTAGCTCATACACATTATGAAATGTAGTAAATAAGCTTGGCAAAATATATTAGGTTTTGTCAAATGATGACAGCAGAGTTGCTCACTGTACTACTGAACTATATCAGAAAACTTATTATAAACTGCCAGACAAAGATAAACAACAACAACAACAAATAAGCTCCAATGTAAATAAACATAAACAAATATAACACAATCTGATAATCAAATACGTAAATATCAGACTTATTTTGAATATTTTTTACTATTTTGTAATTTATATTTTGAAAACAAATGTTTCAACCATGTTAATAAATGAAACTAAAGATGCAATCAAATAAAAGACAAATCTGTGTCAAATTCACAGCCTGCAGACCAACACCTCCCCCAGTCTCCCCGCAGGATAAATTACCCTGGACACTGACCCCCACTTGTATTGGAAAAAAAGGCTTGTTCGACCATGTCTGTGACCCCGCCACAAAGCGGCCTTTTGTCTTCCTTTAATATCCTTATCAAGTCTGTCTAGACGCCCTGACAACCACCACCATCATCCCCCACATGCAGCACCTCCAGCACGACAAGGTAACAACAAACACACAGTCCTGTAGGGTGTAAGGCCAGCAAGCAACTATTAGAGCATCATGTAACCACCATACAGGCCCCAGTCTTGCTAACAACATGATAGGCAAGATGCGCTATCAGACTCTTTTTCCAGAATAGTTAACATTTTAGAAGAAGAAAGTTGTGAAGAATTTGTTTGTCTTCATATAATAAATAAGTGTGATCATGTTTAATGTGAATTACAAACAAGCCAATTTAAACCCCTCAACTGTTAGCTACTTACAGTATTTATGTCCAGATTACACTTAATTCAGTGTAAATAAAACAAATCAACAGGAAAATGTAAATTACAACAGCAGAGGAGAGGTAAAAAATACTGTACCTGTACTGCTACCCAGCTGGCGTTAACAGTGTGTTCTCCAAATGGCCCAAAACCTGCAACACATGTCAGTCATTTAAGTTGTTTAGTACGACCAATACCAGACTGTGCTGATGCTGTTACACTGTGAAGTGTTCATTCATTAATGAAGCTGAGTTTGTTTTTTTATATAGAAGGAGAAACATTCTGGAGTGATCAATGATGTAAGTGAGAGAAGTATACAACACAAGCAGTAAATGTATTAATGCTATTAGATTATTTTCTGTTAGTAAAAAATATTCAAAATGAAACTTCAATTCATTCAGAGAAGGATTTTGTGACCGTAGTGAAATGTCCTCAAGGCCACGTGCTATTGTAGCAGTGTTTGCTATTGTAATATGCCATTACCAAATGCTACAAAACACTTAAAGAAGAGCTCTGAATGTGGTTTATATGACTTTGAAGCAATATTTTAATGTTTCACTACTAGTGCAAGATATCATCAAAATTTTGCATAATGCTGTATTCATTGTACAAACTTTACACCTCATATCTTTAGCAGTATATCAGCACACCTGAGAATAGAGGTGTGGTTTAGAGCTACTGTACCCTGACTTAGAGCTCTGCTTCCTGTAGTCGCCCGCATCAGGTTCAAAGCCCTGACCCTTGCCTACAAAGTGGTCAACTCAACAGCTCTGGCCTACCTGAACTCCCTCATCCTGATCTAAAAAGCCTTTCGCTCACTGCGCTCTGCAAGCGAACAGCGTCTTGTGGTCCTTTCACCTCACGTCAAAAGATCCCAGGCAAAACTTTTTCTGTGGATCCATGATGGTGGAACGACCTACCCACCTCTGCACGGTCGGCTGCCTCATTCTCTACTTTCAAAAACTTGCTGAAAACAGAACTCTTCCGAATCTTTTGCTGCACTTAAATTTTTCTTTGCACTTAAAAAAATGTGTGCACTTATACCCCATGAAATGGAAACAGCTCGTCCTAGAGCACCTTAAGTCTCTTTAAAACACTAAAACAATGTTAGTGTGCTACTCACAAGAAGCATCAGCTGAGTTTAGTCATGCAAGATCACAAAACGCAGAATGCTCAATGATGTGGCTAGTTGGCTAGTTGACTCTGTTCATGAGTAAACCATACGTAAAACATTAAACAGGTATGGTATCCATGGCACCTTAGAGGAAAAACACCACAGCAAGCCTGAAGTTGGCTAAAGACCACCTCAACACACAGGAAATTGGAAACAGTACCATTACTTTTTTTTTGCAACGGTAAATATCTTACTCTACATTGCTCCATATGAACTACAAGTAATTGCTGCAGCAGGCTTGTTTGTATAGGGGTCTGTAACTGATCCCCCTCCACCACCCTTTCTAAGGTCAGTGGGTCCCTGGGGGTTGGGTGGGTAGGGGGGGGGGATCAGTCTGTCTGACAGCCTGCTGAAAAGGAGCAGAGTGAGGGGCCGGCAGCTGCCAGCCAACCGGCTATTGTGAAGGTGCTGTTCCCAGGCAATCTACACATCTTCTATCAGCTGGGACTAAGAGCTTCTGCACCCTTTGTGTCTGAAAATACTGAGTCCTGTTTCTGGTCAGATTTAAAGTAGAAGAGCCGCCGCAAAATAACAAACTGGAGTAGCTGGAAAGAGAGTTGTACCGAGTTGCAACAGCGAATAATATATTAATAGTCACTTGTATATTATTAACAGTGTCATTACCATGATTTTATTGTTTATCAACAGTGATATAAAATGTTATTTTTAAAATGAAATATGCAAAGTTTGTACTTAAATGTGGATGTGTTTCCATTTAGGAAACAAAAAAACAACAACTCTGGAACAGAGTCAGTGTCTGGTTATAATTTTTGTCAACTTATTGACAGAGAGAGAGAATAAGTCGAACTGACAGTGGTTGAAACTCACAAAAGAAAGCAACAAAAAAGAAAATCCAGACAATCCTTTGTTAGAAAACTTGAGGGTACATTTTTCCATCATTAGTTGCTTTATATCTTATATTCATTGCTGCTTTATGCCATCATTCCTACATCCTGTGTTAAATTGGGAGTTATTAATAGTAATTTGTTACTGTATTTTGATAGCCAGTAAAAGCTAATGTCTTAAATGATTTCACCTCTTTTATCACTTCTCCATATCTTAAAATCGACGTCTTCCCAAACGAGTTTCATGAAGAAAAGCAAAGAAGTGTGCAGACCCCACAAATCAACAGCACACTCTATTAAATGTTAACGAACAAATCAATCTTATTGTTTTCAGTGGCTTTTCGAGAGAGGTTATATATATATGTATAAATATAGAAACCAGGTCTACAAATAATGTCAGTACTAACTTCACCTCAGCTTGTCTAGGAAGTACCTCTAAACAAACCGCTTTAGCTGACCGTGGAGTGAATCAGCCTGACGCCATTAACGACACAACAACTGTTATCTCCACAACTTTTCGTCCACTTTACCCGCAGCTCGGTTTCTCGACACCGGTTAAAGGGGAAACAACACAAACCTGTGACGACCACCGTCCGTTTACTGTTATCCATCGCCCGTCCTGTCACAGAGGATCCCGCAGCTCGTCTTTTTCTCGGTGCTTATTTGGAAGCTGGCCCGTAGAGAGGGTCGATATCCTGCACAGCTGACGGCTCCTTCTGCCAGACACGAACCAAACCACCGGTCCTCCCCGTACGCGACCCCCTCGGAGGACGTGACGCGGTGACGTCACAAAGGACACGCTTTTGCTTCCTCTTTTTTTTTTTTTCCTTCTACTTCCGGCTCACGCTTGTACACGTCACTGGGCTGTATTTAAAAAAACAAAGCAAAGCCCCTTCACTTGTTTTCTAAACTAAATGACTTCAGTTTCGTTTTACATATATTTATTTATTTATTTTAAGTGTATCATTTATTTGTTTAATGACACTTCATCATTTCCCAATATGCACAAACATAAATTAGGCTGAGTGCTGAAATCGATGGCTTTTATCCTTCCTTGTTCCAGTTCATAATAACTTTAATTTGCTGATGTGTATGGGACAAACAAAGATGACATGCTTTACAGTCTCCAGTTTTCACTTGAATGGATTCCACTGAGGTCTAAGTATAAATTTAGTGTTGTATAGCCTAGCCCAATCCTACTGACCAGATACAGTGTTGGGAAGTGTTCTTCCAAGTCATACTTCTTGTTGGATCTGGTACAGATATCTTCTGTTTCCATTTCACATTTCGCTTCGGGTTAAATATTTATCTGTTTGTTATTAGGACTTTGCCTTTAGAACCTGTAGAAAATGTATTGTTTTTATTGTATTGTATTGTATGTTACATTTGAACACACTACTACTACACCACTACTACGGTCAGTTGTTCTGCCACCTTAACTTTACTTCACTTAAGTCTATAAAATAAAATGACTTGACCCTCTCATGCAGCAGACTTGCAGCATACTATTGCATACTTGCAATAGATTCGCTTGAAAAGCGAATTCTATTTAAATGAATAGGTGGTAACTGGAAGGGCAGCCAGTAAATATTATAAAATAACACGTTTATTTATCTATTCATTGATTTGCAAAGCATTGTTTGGAAAAGTTACATTTATGGTGCTAATTAAGATAAAGATATATTATATTTAGTTATTGATCTTTTTGACAGCAGAGGGCAGCATCTTACACTGCCGCGAGTTTGCGCTGCAGAACCGGAAACGCATTAAAACACGAAGAAGAACGGGAGACGGCTAAATCGTGTTAGTGAAGCGATAGAAAGTGAAAAACTAAATCTAGAAGAGATACTATCATAATGGTAAATATTTAACACTGATGATCACATAAAATGTTGATATTTGTCTTTTAGGTCTTTAGTAACTTACTTTGTACTCAGCTAACTAATGCACAACTGTAGCGCTGGGTCATCATGGTGCCGGGTAACGTTTCGCTAACATTAGCCGCGCAAAGCTAGCTAACGTTATTGTCACTGTACCTGAGTTAAACATCATTTTACACACAGCAGTTGTTCTGTGTGTTGAACATAATGGTACAGTTACGGCAAATGTGTGTGAAATAACGTTATTTATTGTCAGACTCTGATAACGCTGTTGTCTTTCCCCATGTTTTGCCTTACAAACATTTATCGTCGCTGAGAGAAATGCATTTGTTTTTTTTATGTTCCTGTTTTTTCCTGACAGTATTTTCTCCTATTTTGCAGTTGCCTTTGTCTTTGCTGAAAACTGCCCAGAACCATCCTATGGTGAGGAAAAGAGCGTTGTATCTATTGAGTAATTTAATAATTTAACCAACACAAACGTGTGTTTGAGTGTTTCACATCAGAAAGTGGTGTATAAAAATAACTCAAAAAGGAAACCAAGTAACTCTTTATGATTGGATGTCTGTAAGCACTTAATGTTGGGAACCACTTGCTAGCATGTACTTAGTCAGTCGTTTATTTCCACCAGGTTTAAAAATTTTACTATACTACATACTGTATCATGTTTGATGTGCAACTTTTGTGTTTGTGGGTTACACCATGAAAAAACGTGCCATACATAATGTGCCACTGTTTGTCATGTCTTTTCTCTGCTCAGCTGGTGGAGCTGAAGAATGGAGAAACATACAACGGCCACCTGGTCAGCTGTGATAACTGGATGAACATCAACCTGAGAGAAGTCATCTGCACCTCAAGGGTAAAGCTGTACTTCTGCGAAGTTGCTCATAATTATCAATCAAAATCAAGGTTTAAAAGATGTTTGTCAAACATGATTTTTTTTTTTTTTTTGGACACACTCACAACCTTACTCCCTTCTTATAGGATGGAGATAAGTTCTGGAGGATGCCTGAGTGCTACATCAGAGGGAGCACAATCAAGTATCTCAGAATCCCTGACGAGATCATTGACATGGTAAAGGAGGAGGTTGTGTCCAAGGGTCGGGGGCGGGGAGGCACCCAGCAGAACAAACAGCAGGGCAAAGGAAGAGGAGGAGCTGGCCGAGGTAAGTAGAAACACTCCAGATTATCAGACAAAAGGTCAGTCTCATTTCCCTTAATTGATCAGTCCTTACTTGCCTCAGAAGTTGTTCCATGAGGATCAAGGAGAGATGTTTAGAGAGGGAAAAGCAAGGATACACAAGAACCCTAACCCATCCCTTATGGGAGTTTTTCTACTGGACTGACAAACCTCTCTATTGGAAAACTGTTGGTGATTGGGTCTGATCCAGGAATCCTTGTCTTGCTCTTTTCTGTCTGTGTAGGTCTGTTTGGCGGCCGTGGCAGAGGAATGAGCGGCACTGGTCGGGGCCAACAACAACAACAGCAGCAGCAGCAGCAGCAACAACCACAAGATAAGAAACAAGGCAAACCACAGGGAATGAAGAACCAGCACTGACAGACAACATTGCACCTTTTCAGCACATACTGTTATTCGGGGTGATTACTTCTTCAGTACGTAAAGATACTATTAACTCTGGTGTTTTCTTCTGCTGTGATGTTTGTCAGGACTGACCACTGCAGAAATCACACTAGGGGAGGTTAAGAGAAGCTGTGCTTTTGCACTGAATTTTGTTTTTTAGCATCTGTAAGTTGATATTAACATTTTTCGATGACCACATACCAGTGTATCCATTAGAACTGACAGACTCCTTTAGGATCAGTTTATAATATGTATCAATAAACTTGCAGGGACATTTTGTATCAAAAGTCACATATTATTCAAGAGCAGTTTTCTATCAATTGGTACACTGGAATGAGGTTTTAATTTTAAGTTTTTGGTTGTTTGTCAACTTATCTCCTCAGGTGTAGTTTTCACAGTGAAAAAACTGCCCACCCCCAACCTCTGTTGTGTGAATATTGTTTTATCTTGGTTCCTTGTTTTTGTGTTGTGACATTATTTTGTCACAGCTGTTTTGTTTGTCTGCTGAGCTGTATGGCCCGATCACTGCATGTGGAAGGAACATTAAATCGGCAGCCTGGGGGCAAGGATTCAGTCCCCAGAAATTACCCTAACACTTTGGTTAAAGCATTTATTAAGTGACATGATGAAGATAAGTATTTCCAGAAAAAAGATTCTCATATTAAGTCTGAAATTGATGAGTCCAATAAGTCGTGTTTGTTTGATTTCATTTTATTTTTGTAACACAAAAACGCAATTGTAATTTATTTACAAGAGAACGTGAGAATAAAACAGCTTTTGTTAAAACTGTTGTGTTTCTTTAGAGCTGGTCCTCTGCCCAGAGGTTCTCACAGTTGGCAGCTGTTGGTCCTGACAAATCAAAATAAACTGCATTGTCACAACTGCTTTAAGAAGTGTACCTTTTAAACTGTATAGACATTACAAATGTTGACGACTTCCAGATCAGCAAAAAAGTATGTTTATACCTTATTGGAGGGAGGTATTGTTGTGGATCAGCCAAACTCTGATCTCACCAGTTCTTTTTTTAACTTAATAGAGTTTACGGGGAAAGTGGACCTTTTATGGCATTTCTATGATTTCAGACTGCCTTGAAGTGTCAGATGCTGCCATACACCACCACTCCAGCAGCTGTCACTAGAGGGCTTTCCTTTCAGCTATGCTGTTCACCTGCCCATTACAGGTGTTCCCTGCTCCTCACTTTTGTTGGAAAACTCTTCTTTATTTTTTTAAGATGCTGTTTTCTCAGGACAACTTAAAAAAAATCTCCAACAGAGGAAAACAGATGTTTTCTCAACTTTACACAAGTTAATTACATTGTGTGGCCGCTGGATGCAGTCATAATGCGTTGGTGTTGTACAGTTGATGAACAGATCTAGTGTTGATATTATGTACTGGAGCTTCAGCTGTGTTAGTGATATGATGCTTTTGCTACAAAGTTATTAAGGACCAGAAGTAAAGTGAAAGTATATGAATTTGAGATGCCTTTACCAAATTGCAGGATGATGTTATCACTATATGCCAACAATGACAAGATGAAGCAAATCTGTAATCTGAACGTGTTGCACTGCACCTTAATAAAACACTGTGGAAATGATTAAGAAAAGCTGTAAAAGATGAATAACACTAGAGGGCAGAAGAACCTTAGACAATTTTATCAAATTCCAGACCAGGGAAAACGGCTTAATTGCCTTTTTTTAATGGCACTGAAATTAAACACTGGGATAGTTGATGTGGGGGTAGTGTGAGGAATATTTTCCTCCCGAAATGCATGCATGCATAATATTAAAGATGGCATTTGTGGGGGAGGAAAACATTATTTTCCACTGCCTCTGAAGTCAGTGCTCAAGGACCGTGCTAAATCATATCATAGGCTCAGTTGTTGACCATGCTAACAGGCTTGGACTCTGTGTGTGTGTGTATCCGTGAGTGCTGGGGGTGTTGAGGCTAATCTCAGTGCTGGGTTATTGAGACCTCCTCCTCTCCTTTACCACCCACACATCTCTGCCACACACACCACTGGAGGTGCCAGCCAATCACTACCCCTCTTCCTTTCTATTGCTTTTACCTGCGTCAGTCTGTACGTGTTGCCATGGAGATCACTGTTGCTCCCCCCACACTTTGTCTCACTACCTCTTCCAGTGTGAGGATGAAGCCGTCTTCTTGTTGGTGATGCAGGCAGGCTGCAGACGTCATCAGTTCCCTTGGGAAGAAGGCCTATTTTTACCACTCACCACAAAGTAAAACCAAGCTGCCCAACATATTTATGGAACCGCATCTAATCCCAGCCTGCCAGGAAAACATCTCTCCCCATGCTTTGCATCTCTCTCTCTCTCTTTCTCTCTTTCTTTCCATTCATTTCAAAGAAATACTGTTCTCTCCAAGGCATATTTTTATCCTTTGACTTGAGATAACAACACTTTCTATCTATGTTTGAAATAAGCATGTTTTAGTATCTGTATCCGGCTAATATCCAACAAAAATTATTTAAGGGCTAAATTAAAATATATACGTGCACAATCTCAATGTAACAAATCAGTTCCCCAACACTATAGATCACACCTTTGACATTCAAGTAAATTGTTAATTGCATTTTCCCATCCATTATATATACTACATAAAAGTAGTAAACGTAGTACCTGTATATAAGTATTCCATTAAAATTAGCCAGGTTACTAAATAAAATGTTCTTTATACCATTTGTGGCCACTTTATCAGACACACCTGTACAATTTCATACAAGCCATTAAAAAAACCCTGCCAGAGTATCTTTCTTTGAGAAGCTCATAATGCTGTTTTTGGTTCCATTGTCAGAAATGTGTGTTTAATTATACTGTACACTGCCTGTCCAAAAAAGCAAATAGGTAAGAGCCTCCCATTGGATAATTACTGCATGGATGTTCTCATAAATTACTGGCATGAAAGAAGTTTATCGAAACAGTAATCAGAGCTGGAGGTGGTCCAACGAAATATTAGAGCATGTGACCTTTTTTGGACGGGCAGTGTATCTACAGAATGAAGAGAAAGAGAGGAGGTTTCCAATGAGTCTTATTTAAAAGGCAGTTTCTGCTTCCAAAAAACGTCAATATTGTAAGCGTTTTTACATATTTTACATATTTTATTTTATGTTACATGTTGGAATTTTATCATTTTTTCCTAGTAACTTCTAAGTGTTGCCGATTACCTACTTTACAGTTTGAACATTAGCGTCTCATCAGCTATGAGTAGTTAAAGCCATCTAATCAGTTTGGTAAACTACTTGGCTTTAAAGGCCTAAATATATTTTAGGAAAAATTGTCAATTTATGTTATTCAGACCACTTAACTTGTTTGTCTTTGGATTGTAAGAGACAAAAAAACACAAAAAAACAAAAAAACAAAACAAAAGAAAAAAAGCACAGAAAAGAGCAGGACTAATATTCAAATCCAGTTTTCTTACTGTAAGGTGGCAGTATCAACCACGGAGCTACTGTACCGCCAAGCAGCAACAGCAGAGTCTCTGTACGGATGTGGCACCTGATACCCTCCCACATTCACTGCGGGGGTTTCGACTATCTCTTAACACACACACACACACACACACACACACACACACACACACACACACACACACACACACACACACAAGACATTAAACAGGTGAAAATATGGATGTCAAACCTTATCTTATCTTCTGCAATGAAGAGTGCGTCAACATCTAACCAAAAACTAAGCATTCTGTGTCAAGGGTGAAATAATTATTGCATGAGACATTTTTTTTTCCACAGAATGTAATTCACATGTTTCCATTTCAAATTGGGGGGAAATGGATGGAAATTCCATCTGACGTTTATCAGGTATAAAAATATGCATTTTAATAAAAATACTAACAAGCTTAAGCCAACATAAGAACATAATATTAGAAAACTTATACATAACATAATGTTAAACCATTATCAAATAATAAAACCACAAATAGTTATACTGATATATCTTGGTGTGAACTCACACGTTGTAGAAACTAATAATGTGAAAACGTTTGGGTGTGACGTTTCCTCATATCAGATCTACATGAACTACTGTTACAGTAACAAGCTTTGGAAAGATTTATTGATTTAATATTATTTACTGCATTTATCTTTTTTTTCTATAACAGTTCATGTATAACCATGAAAACGTGTAGGCTCCCTGAGGTTTTGTGGTAACTTTTCTTTTGTCACTGCGTGTCAGTGTGGGCACAGGTGTGTTTTGTTGAAACCGACAGTACACATACAAATACACACATGTGCACATTCTTACTGTATTTGTACATCCTCCATGATTGTGGAACTTCACCTATACTTTGAAACTGCGTCATCAGACCCAGTGGAGCAGGGTACATGTGTACATGCAGTGGATGTGTACATATACTTATAAACCAGAATCCTATTTCAGTAGCAGAAAGTCCTCATGTGAGGGCGACACTGAACAAACAACCCGTTTATATTTGACATTTTAGGTATTTCATTGTCTAATCTATATATTTAAAAGTGTAATAGCAGCTAGCCGGCCTTATGAAATGCTACCCTTCATTGACAAAGTGGAGACATGATCTTCTTGTATATGTGGACAACTGCAGATGATTTTAGCCTTTTCTTAAAGGCATTCATAGTTTTGTGTAAACATCAAAATTAACATAGCGGTTAAGTCAAAAATGAAACAGAAGAATTTGGCAAAAGAGGATGAAATTGTTCACCTCCACATGCCTCTTCAGTTGCTGTGTGAAGTGAACACAAACGACGGGTTTCAAAGGTTATAAAAATTTAACATTGATGTGGGGTATTTGAAAGTTGTACCTGTGAACCTAGAGTGGGTTATAGACACAGTAAATGCTGCAAAAGGAAATAAGATTTAAGATAAGTTTTTGTCTAACATCTTTTTAATTTCTGAGTTCACATGCCCACACAAAGTCACATACCTGCCTTTTAAGCACTGTATCGTTATTGGCGAGAATCAAGACACGTCATTTATCCAGTTGCCTTGCAAGGTTTTATTTAATTACCACCATGTTTGGTTGCCAAACCAGATGCCAGTAAAACAATGAAACGCTTCACCTGTTAGTCTTTTCAAAATGTACACTGGGTTCAGTAGAAATGTACAAGTCAACCTTACTGACAGATTATCAATGTTCATTTTCTAATAATAACTTCAAAGAGACTTCTACTATACTCGTGATATACGCGTGAATCACGCCTAAAGCTTCAAGTACAAAACCACACATTAAGCACATGTTGCTCAATGCAGTACAAAACGTTCCTGATCTCGTCTGGGTTCTGGCACAGAGGAAGTTAAAACCATTAAACCAACACATTCCTGGCAGCTCGTCATGCTATGCCTTGACTTGCAGCTTTAAACCACAGTCATTGATGAAAATTATTGGAGGCCTGACTTCACTCTCCAACTCGTTTTGACCAGTGTTTGAAAAATTCTTCATCTCAGCAGAGGTTGTGTGATTCTGTTTGTCAGGAGTGTACAGGTAGTTTAATATTTTAAACTAGACTGGATATAAATTGATACACAGTCTATATATATATATATATTATTATCTACTGGTGTCCATTTTTTGAAGCATGAAGTTTTTAAATTTATTTGCCAAGCAGCACCTGGTTCTATTATTTTCAGTACTTGTATAAATTATAAGTAAAGCATTCTTGAGATAATTAGTAAGTAATTTGTCCATCATTATGTCATATTTCATCCACATCTTTTGTGAGTTTGTCTGTACACCACCTTGGTCCACAGTGATATGTCTTGACACCTGTGGGTGAATTGCCATGAAGTTGGTGTGTACATGAAGACATGTAAGGCCCCACGCATTGAATCCTAACTACTTCCCTAAACCTTTGTTGGTTCCACCAGCAGGTTAAAACTTTTATTTTCATGTATCTATGGAAACGTCAACAGTACATCCAAGTAAAATATCAGTGTGGAATAAAGCAATCTTGGTTCCTTCATGCTGTTCTCCATACCATCTAAAAGATTTAAAGGTTATGGCACATGTGGAATTTGTTTTGTTAGCTAAATGTATTTCACCAGGGTTGAACAGGGTTGCCATGTTCAGTTCAGACCTAATTAAAACCACAACGTCAGTAAGATCTTCTAATACAAAAGGATGTAACTTGAATTTCAAGTTTGCATGGTTTACGTTGCTGATGAGTGAACGTCACATCAACTTTTATTCTCATTGTGACAGCCCATTTTGGGGCTTTCAATTAAACTATTATATTTTCATACTCTAAAATGTTTGCATTTTGTGCACTTAATAACATAAAATTTAAATAAAACTAACAAATGCCAAAGAATCTTTGAAAACAGAACTAACATTATATCACACACTCCCCGCAGCCAAACTACATTTGATACAAAGGATGTGATACTGATTGACCAATCACATTTATAGTATATAACTATTATAGTTCTAGTTGAAACTATCTCTTCTGAACAATATGCTTCCGTGTGCTCGTTATACCGTAGTAATTATTGCTTCACTAAACAAAGATCTGTGTTATTTTTTTGTGACAAGAGGAACTACCGTTGTAATGAAAATTACCACATGTTAAAAACAAAGCCAGCAGCATTTACTTTATGTAATTACAAGGAACAAAACTTTACTGTGCAAAATTGTCACATTTAGCTCTTTCTTAAAACAATTTTTTTTTTCAGTTTATATTAGTGTGTGACACACTGAAAGGAAAAATGAAATGATAGAGTACGTGTACTAGTGCGGCACATCCTTTTCCAGCCTCTTTTTCCCTGACTGCAGGCTGAGCACCCCCACTCTCTCTACACCGATACTTGGTTTTTTGACAAAAATATCTCTCCTCTGTTGGTTGACTCCCCACCTCCATTTCCGCCGCAGCATTAAGAGATCTGACATCACAGGGACCATCATGTGATCCACCCGCACAATGCTTTATAGTGATGGATGGGTCCTTCCTCTGACGCACATACCTCCTCGGTGTAACCCTTTACAAGCCAAAGACCTGTTAATAAAGGACCATTAACCATTTAAATCAGCACCAAATACTTAATGACACTTTAATACTAAAATGTATAATTACATTTATAAATGGCTAAACTGATTCTTGATTCTCAGTGTTTATTTATAGAGTAGATTTTTTTATGGATGAAACATAAAAAGCATCACATTAAAGGGAGGAAACAAAACTCAGGCTTGTCAAAATGCGGAACATTTCATCTACATTGGTTAGTACATCTGTGGCTTGAGGTGTGTGGGGATATAATAGTGATTTTATGATTAGAAATGTGACAAAATTAAAGGATTGCAAGTCAAATAAATAAAATTAATCTGGGCAGGAAGGATAGTCTGAAAAGTACTGACAGGAGGTACCACCCATAGAAAAAAATATTTTCACCATGATGTGAAGGGTTCAGACTTCCACTTCATGGTTTCTTCCATCAGAGACAGAGACCAAATCCACTTAAAATATATGCGAGTATTATTTTTAAGCATATGTAATTAATGGGGATTCAATTCAATGTTGAAAAGGGAAAACAAAATATTAACAAATAATATAATAAAGCAGTGTGATACGAATAATAGATTATCTGTAATGAAAAATGGAGAGAAACAATTCGCAGTTTTCATGTGACTTTTGCAGTGGATTTGTTTCCTGTGTGAGATGCCAAGTCTAACTACTAAATGAAATTCTTAACTGACCAGAGGATGTGTTGAAATCAGATCAGTTTCAGATTCTACTTCTCCAAATTTGAATGGGCAGAACTACAGGGTATAGTGGCTGTGGGCATCAGACAGACGTCTCAGTGAATGTATGTTGTAATCAAAGCTCAAGAGGTCCAACGAAATATCAGAGTGTGTGACTTTGTTTGTAGGTTTTTATTATTATATTATAGTATTAGTATGAAAATGTACCAATCATTACTGACATTGATATCAAACCTTAATATATAGCCTCTGTTTGCAATTCCTCCATCCTCTCCATGGCAATAGAGCTTGTACCAAAGAACATCTATTGAGAAAACAAATGAGGCTGTACAAAAAGAGAGTTCAGTGTCAGTCTCTTATGAATAGTCTACAGTAATGTGTATATAGAGCCTGAGCATGACTGAAGTATCCTGTATTCCCTGTATAGCATGGTGCGATTCCATTCAGTGGCTTCAACGTGTAGAGAAATGCTACAACCTTCTAGTATCAGCGGTTTTCAAGGTAAAGATTTGTCAAATTTGCTTTGTTTCCTGATATAATGTGGGAAGTAGGAAATCATAAATGTTGTTATGTCTATGCCAAATATATCTGGAGTGTTTTGGGAAATGTTAATATTTCATCCTGTTGTTGTAAAGAGAATTAAGTTTCCTTTCTATGGAAAAATAAACATTCACAATAAAGGGAAAACCTAAGGAAGGGTCATTTATAGACTTCCTGAAAAATAATGCCATGGATTTCCCAACAAGCTATCGACACTACACACTGTAATTGACGTCTGTGTCACTCTCATAGTTGTGTAAATATGTAAATAAGCAAATAGGCTAAATAAAAAAAGGTTTTAATTCTACCGTTTGGTTCAGGACTTATGAGCCAAAACGCGAAAACTGTAAAAACTTCCCGCATGGTGGCGCTGTAGAGCCAAGTTTGTAGTATGTGAAGCATTCCAGCATTGGGGGCAACTCTTCACAAAGTCTCATCACTGTAGCATTTATAGTTTTTGAGAAAATGTCTGTTTTTGAGCACTGGCATGGACTTCCAATAAAAAACAAAATAAATAATAATAATAATAATAATAATAATAATAATAAAAACTAAATGAGCACTAAAAAAGTGATAGCACCTGTTTTCACAGTGAGCATTGGAACCATGTTTCTACCTGTTAGCATTAAGGACAAGATTTAGTGCAGAATAACATTAATAATAATAATAATAAATAGGTAAGATAAGACTGTAACAATTAACAAAAAATAAAGTAATAAACTCTCAGAACAACTGGCCTACTCGTTAAAAGAGTAAACTAGTAGGTACCTAATACAGTGCCATGTATTTTACATGATCTTGTTTAGGGAGAATATCACCGTGGTGGTCTAATCTCTGCGTCCTGTTCTTGGGGCTGTAGTCGGACCGCGGATCGCGGTGCAGAGTGAGACCTCTGTCCGGCCCGGTCCGGTTCGTCCCATTATTCAGATCTCATCCGGAAAACGTCATTTCTGCCCAATGCGCGCGCGCTGATGTGACATAATGGAACGTGCCAGGCTAGATAAGCTCGAGGCGCTTCGCGCGGGCGTGCGCCACACTCAGGTCGAGCTCGAGAGCAGAAGTCCGCACACGGCAGCAGCGAAGTGAGAGTTTTATTATTATTATTATTATTATTATTATTATTATTAATAAACACCAGTTATTTAGTTCGGGTTCTCTGTGAGGACATGGGAAGGACGCCGGTCTGAGGGAGTCCCGAGCAGTTCGACTTCTTATCGGAAATAATGATGAAGAAGGACATTAACTTGAGCCTGGCGGACGACGCGGACCTCAAACCGCATCTCCGCGACGCCGAGAGCATCCTGAGCTCCCCGGACCTGGGGCTGCTCAAGCTGGCCTCCCCGGAGCTGGAGAGACTCATCATCCAGTCCAACGGGATGGTGACCACCACGCCGACCAGCTCCCAGTTCCTGTACCCGAAGACGGTGACGGACGAACAGGAGTTCGCCGAGGGCTTCGTGAAGGCGCTGGAGGATCTACACAAGCAGAACCAGCTCAGCGGAGCCGGGCACACGAACGGCAGCCTGGACCTGGGCGCCAACATCGCCCCGGTCACGGTCCAGCCCGATCTGCCGGTCTACACGAACCTGAACAGCTACGGCAGCGGGCCGCTGGGAACCACTGTCAACTACTCCACGGACACGGTTCCTTTCCCGCCTCCCCCGTCGCATCATCTGGGGACAGCCCCGCCGCAGCCGGAGCTGTCTCGGGTCCAACCGCTGAAGGAGGAGCCTCAGACGGTGCCCGACGTTCAGAGCTTCGGGGAGAGCCCGCCGCTGTCCCCCATCGACATGGACTCACAGGAGCGCATCAAAGCCGAGAGGAAGAGGCTCAGGAACCGGATCGCCGCTTCCAAGTGCCGGAGGCGCAAACTGGAGCGGATCTCCAGGCTGGAGGACAGAGTGAAAACCCTGAAAACCCAGAACACCGACCTGGCCTCCACGGCTAGCCTGCTGAGGGACCAGGTGGCCCAGCTGAAACAGAAAGTCCTGACCCACGTTAACAGCGGCTGTCAGCTGCTGCCACACGAAGTCCAAGTCCACTAGCCGGAGGCGCGGACCTGCAGTCGGGCTACTGACCAGAGAATAAGCTTCACGGACTTGAATAATGTTGGGTTTTCTGTTTGTGCCGCAGCCAACATGTGTACCGATCCGAGGAATGAATGCCAGGCCACGTAGGCCAGACTGTATGTTAGTAATCGGCTGTTTTAAAATGCTTTGAGCATCGGTAAAATGTGAACATTCATGTTCTTGACATAGGTCAAGAAGCAGAGCAAATCCGTCTTAATCATTGGATTTTTAAAGAAACAATCGACAATTGCTTTATTGGATTTAAGTCGAAGTAAAGAGAGTTTAATTTAACATGTTTTCTATATAAAATCATCTTCTATCTCGTATGTGTTTACCGGTGAACACAGCTGCACTAAACTGCCTGTTTTTTCAATGGAATTTGGCCATAAGCTTTCCTAACGGGGACACAGAGACACTTACCGGGACTTAAAGCTATGCTCAACTTTTTTTGTTCCTGCAAAAATGTTTACAGACTGTCTGTGTCTCTACAGTCTCGAACCTGGACCAAACACATTGAGGCTACAGTATTTACAGTAATAGCCTATGCAAATATATGACACAGATAGCTATGACGAATTGGCTATAAGAACAATGCACACACGCCCACGCTTGATATGTAGGAGACAATCTACATATATTAACCAGATATTTCTGTAGAAGCCAGTTGCATGTTGACAAACTCGAATGTTGCCCCCTGCTGGGTGTCACAGGGAGCAATCAGCCAGTATTTATCATCTTTAAGCTACTCAAACACATGTATTTATCTGTTTTCTACTCCTGTGAGTCCCTATTTCAGCGTGCTCTTGTTAAATGTGAAGAGTAGTAAACCTTTTTGTTACATTGACTGTTGTTGTCACCTCTGGCCCACAGTTGTTTGGCGTCATGCACAGTGTCCTGAATTAAATGCTGCTCGGCAATAAACACTGTTTCCTCTAGTTTGGCTCAATGTCTTAAATTTCTATGTATGCTGATGAAGTGCAGTAAACCTGAAGGTGGAACTGCATTGTAAGACAGTGTTCATGCTTTAACTGATAAATAAGAGAATCAGTTGCACAGAGAGGTTGTTGTTTTTAATTAATTGACATTGTATGAATTGGGATTTTATTTTCTAAGTCATAACTGATGCACTGCATCATTACATCCTCTTAGCGTCTCTCCCCCTCTGCTGGTCATTTGAGAAATTGCAAAAAGGATTTTAAAAAGTGTTAAAAGAATAAAAATGTGAGGTAGTGACCTTCTAAAAAGGTAACTAAAGATGATCCAGAGGGAACAAATGAGGAATAACTTTATTTAACTTATTGCTTTTAGTATATTTTGAAGATGGAGAAGTATGACTGATGTGATTTTGAGAGGTGAGAGGTTTATTGATTCCTCAGCATGACAGAAATAAATCAGTTTAAACTGAATTCCCAGCAACATAATCAAATGACAGTCTCTTATTCAGTACTTTGATATTAGCCAGTCATGATGAGCACGGTTTTAAATAATTATGTTCAATAATTATGTAAACCAGAATCTTTTATTCATCTTTGAGCTTAAAATGAATAAGAAACACTGAAGACACTACAAGGCTTTCAGATTTTCTTTAGGTTTTTATATTGTATGCCAACTAAAAGTGAAACACTGACATCTTGAGACTGTTTTAGTAGCACTCAACCATTTCCCACAAAATAAAACAATAGCTGACTGAGCTTTTATTGCGCACAAACATTTGATTCGTTTGAATCAATCAGAATGAAACTGTCTGCCTATAAAAAAAATTAAAGCATTTCTCTACTCTCAATGCACAAATTTTTCAATAACAAGAGTCAACTGATTGTTAGCAACTGATTTATTGTTTTACCACAAAGTACAGATAAAAACATCCACCGCATATTCTCTCACCTTAATGGTCCAAACTGCGGAGGATCTGAAGAGGCAGTGACAACACCAAATAAAGTTACATGTTTCTGCGTGCTAGTAGAAGATCTAAAGTCGGCAACCTCTACCAAGCTTGATGGCGTTTCTTTTTTTTGTGTAGATAACCGTAGTGTGTATTGCTTCATAACTGAGTGACACATTCATTCACAAGCAGGCCTAGAAATGAATGCAGATACAGTACAACATGGCTCTTTTGGGGTTTTACCCTTTTTACCTCTTTTTATTTGTTTTATTTTTATTTTTTTCTGTTGCAAGCCTGAGTTGATACAACACAATCCACACATAAGACTGAGAGGTGGAGTATTTACAGGTCTGGTTTATATAGAGAGGAAGACATATTAGAAAGGAGAACAGTTTAAAAGTTTGGATTTTTACCAGAAAATAAACAGTCACAACCAGTAAGAAGTAAAATATATGCAGGATCAAAATCGTCTGTTGTTGTCCAAATCATCTCTTCCGTTCTGATAACGTCACTACTCGGTGGGGACACGTCGACTGGAGCCTCATTTAACAACCATAAGTTCAGCTTTGTGTGTTACACATTCAGTCACTCTAAAAATAAACACTATCTTGATTCAGATTTGCTTAAATCATGCAATCAGAGTGACTGAAATCCTAATGAAGCCCATGATTGTGACCACCATAATGTTTTTAGTGGTTTACCCTCTCAACCCATAGATTTCTTTTATCTGTTTTTACTGGAAACAGCATCTGTTTTTACTGGAAACAGCATTTATGAATTTTAAGATTGCATTGTACGCCAGCAAACCTCGATTAAAAATGACATGCAGTTATGTTTAAATGACCAGGGTTCACTTTAATCCACAAAAGGAGCACTTTATATGATATACAATTTCAAACTATTAAAACTGGTCACACTGCTCATTCTGGCATCCTACAGCAAAAACAGTTTGCTGTTTCTACAGCAATCTTTGGTGAAGTGAAAAGAAGGAATACCTGGCAAACCAGTTTTAACTGTCGAAAATGTATTAACACAAGTGCACGAATACTGCTAGTCTCTGAGGAACGAGGGTGACGCATGACCACAATGACTGATGCTATGCAGATTTTAAAGACTGATGTCCACATGTGGTTTATACACACAGTCTTGCTGGAACCAAGAAAACCTCACAACAAAAGATTTGGTCTGATATGTGAACTCTTTTTTTTTTTTTCTTTTGCCTCTAGCTGTTTGATGCCTGTTTGACTTAACAGTTGATATGTCAGCGAAAGACCGAGCATCCGAGATAACACTACACACACACACAGACAAATAACCTGTCCACAAAAAGCTGCTCTGTAATACTGTTATCTGCTCACTGTGAGCAGTGCTTGGTACTAAACACAGAAATGCGAAGAGCTGGCGTGTAATGTCTCTGTTCAGAGATTAGAAGATGTCTCCTAATACACATGAACTACACACGTACAGTCAGTGTCAGTGCAAACGAGATGTAAACTCTAAACTGATGTAGAACAGGTGGAGTCTGGCCTTGATTTTGTTTTTCCTGTGCAGTGCAAGTTACAGTCTTGAACCCTGTATAATGTGTCAGCAGGATCTTTGCTCTCCGAGGTCTTCAAGTCTCAACACCATCAACACAAGCTATTTTTCTATGACTGCAGGTGTCAGTCGATTTATTGAAAAATGAACCGCTGTTGTTTATGTAGTTTCAGTGATGTTAAACCCAGGTCTGCACATCATCTTGTACAGATCTGTCATGTTATTCTCTCTACATGTTCCTTTCTCTCCATGGGGTCAGCCTGTCACATAAAGGCAAAGTAATCTAACAAAACAATGTTTGCATCCTCCAAACACACTGCAATGAGTTTTAGAGTACAGGAAAATGTAACAGGACAACAAGATGCTATAATTACACAATTTCAACCTTAATGTTTTCCATGGTCCCACTCAGAAAAACAGATATCAGCAGGATATTCTCTGTCTGATACAAAATACTATAATTTCAGTAGTGCACAAATGCCAGTCAGTAGTGTAGCATTGTGAGAAAGCACAACTGAACTCACAAGCACAAAATGCTTCTCAGATATCTTTAAAAATAACTTCTTAAAGCTGTTGAGTCAGCTTCACTACATGGCTCAAAACAACATTTGTGACGACACTCAAAGTTTCTCCAGTGAGTGCCTTCCTCCTGTTAAACATCATTTTTGGACTTTTGGAGGATGGTAAAGATGTTACTAAACTTACAGCTTGTTCAATTAAAGGGCAATTCCACTGCATTTGCTTATGAGGAAGTTTGAAAGTCCAACTTTGCATCGCTGAAACCAAACCAGCAGAGAAATGAAACAACTCACGGAGGAGGTGCCAACGATTGGACCCATCTCCAATGCAAACCCTACAGCATAGACCTATTCTCATAGAACTTAATTCCCTTTAAAATTCATTTCCAGAAATGCATACATGTAGATATTATATATTGCACAACATTTATATATACATTTAAAATAAATATAATTAAATAAAATGTCTCTTCATTGTTTGCTTAGTTTTTTCTACCTATTTCTATCTTGTTCATTTTTACCCACGCCCAGTGTTTCATATATGAGTAGAATAAAAGGGGCACGAGAATACAAAAAAAGTTTGCTGAAGCAATGTAAAAAAAAATAAAGATAAAAAAGAGCAAAAAGGAAAGGCTTGAATGAAGAAGGAACAAAAAAAGTTAATACCTGCACTATTCATGTTTAGACACCAGGTGAGATGACAATAACGATGCTCGATTCTCTGTGTATCCAGAATAAGAAAAAAAAAACACAAGTATGGAGCAGCTTTGCGACCTTCGTGGTCAAATCTGAGGCTGATATCTTTTAAATAGATGTGACTGACATGAAACAAAGTACTGTAAACATCTGAAGGATTTAAATGGCACTCTGAGGATGGACGCCGTCAAATCCTTCTTGTAACACAACACTGAGGAACCAGGAGACAACAGGAGATAAGTTGGGTACATTCAAGAACATGGGCTGCAAAGAGTCTGAAACCCCCGTGTTCTGCTGAATGTGGTTGGACTCTGGTCCACTAGCATCTCAGAGAATTTCAGACACTTCTCAACCTTGTTCTTGTGACCGTCAGACAATGATCCTTACTAGTTTACAGAAAGAAGTTGGAAAGTAAGAGAAAAGGGGGGTGGAGTATGGACCTGATGCCCTGGGGTCTTCATCTGAAGGAGAAGGAGGAAAAAGGGGGAGGGTTTTGAGTGAGTAGTCAGCTTTAACATGCACAGTCCTGGTGAGGTGGAGCAGGCTGCTCTGTCAGCTGGGGCCCCTGTTTGGCTCCTGTGACAGCGGGATCTCCTGCGTCCAGGCTCTCAGACATCTTTTCACAGATGATATCCACCAGGCGCTCGAAGGTCTGCTTCACATTGATGTTGTCCTTAGCACTGGCCTCAAAGAACTCAAAACCTTAGAGAGGAAAGAGGGCACAGGAGGTCAAATAGGGTTAATGAGAGGTGGTGCAGATGCAAGAGGGGACAGGAAATAGTGTGGGTAGTGTTGTAAATATAAGCTGCAGAGACTGGCAACACTAGCAGGCTAACAGAGCCTGAGAAATGAGTTAGTTACACGTTGTCTTATTGTTGACAAGACAGCTACTAGGCTAAAGCCAAAAGGATGGGTTCACTGCAATAATCAGGTGCTCATATGAACACTGAATCAGATTTTGCTTGCTGTAACCATTACTCCAGTTCAATCAGGCCATAAAAAGACTGCTGCTGTATCTCTGGTAGTCTTTAGCCCACATCACTTCCACTTAAAGAGCTTTAGGACAATGATCTATAAAGGTTAACAGGAGGAATGACTGTGACAAGAAAACCCTCTGTCAGTGTTCATATGAGTACCTAACTATTTGATTTTAGGAGTTAGAATATACTGTATAATTATCAGAAATACTTTAGATAAGCACTTTGCCACTATGTATGTACACAACTATGAGTCATAGATATGAGGTGTGTGCACCATGAACTCACCAAGGTGTTCAGACAGCTGCCGGCCTCTGTCTCCACTCACCACTCGCTCGTCCTCCATGTCACATTTGTTTCCGACCAGCAGCACCTGGGCGTTGTCCCACGAGTACGTTTTAATCTGAGTCGACCTGAGAACAAACACACCCAGCTGTGAGAGAGGAAACTCTGAGGCTGTGATCACCCTTCACCCAAATGTGCCCAGAGGTCTGAATTATTTCTACCACGTGCCAAGTTCTGGATCATACTGATCCTGAAAATTGAACCATTTGACTGCTATTTGACAAATGTTACCGCACTGGGTTTTTGGCCAATTTTAAAGATGGATTTAGTTTAATTTAAATATGTTATCTAAGATACATTGCACAGAAAAGACCAAGCCAGGTTCCTCAAAGACACAAAAGGATAAAAGGCTGTGGTGATTATCTAGATAACACTTGATCGATCGATCCACACAGCACCCTCTCAAGGGTAAGGATAACAGTGTCACATACCAATCCTGAACGGCGTTGAAGGACTCCTCGTTGGTGATGTCATACATCAGGATGAAGCCCATGGCTCCTCGGTAGTAGGCCGTGGTGATGGTACGGTAACGCTCCTGACCTGCTGTGTCCTGGAAGAGATGGAAGCAGCATTTAGAGGGGGGCTCCACAATGGTTTTTAAATCTGCCAGCAGGTGACATGTTATCAATTCTTCCTCTTGTCATGAGTTCTGGTGCAGTTGTTGCCAAAAAAGTGATTCTTTCCCCTGTTGCTGTGAGTCCTTGGCTACAGACCCCAGTGAGGTTGAATTTCAGTGTTTCTGATATCCAACACCCTGTGAACAGAACTCTCTATGAGCCGAGCTGCTTCTGATCCAAAAGAATCCATCTGGTCTCAAATATCCACTGTACAGTCTTGAAATGACTAGTTACAATCATCTGTCTTGAATGTTTGTAACTGATACAGTTCATGATTTGCCCTTCCTGATGCAACCCACCCCATTTATCTGGGCTTTGGACCAGTGCACTGGCTTGTGCAACACCAGCAGTGTTGTATTGTACATACACACTCTCTACTTATACCTATAGATGTGCACACACAGAAACAACTGTACACACACATATATATTTAGATTTAGTCATTTTGCAGATGCTTTTATCCAAAGCGACTTACCAATGAGGTACAAGGTACCTTATTTAGCATGCTTTAAAGCTCAGCTTCAATTTCTATACAGTTGCAATGCTCTGAAACTGCTCCCTCCACTCAGCACACCGCAGGCTGCTGAGGATGAGAGCATCATCTCTATACCTAAAGTGCTGTTACATAATGAACACACAGGAGTACTGATCTTTGTGTCAGTATGAGCTCTGAAAGCTACAGTATGACAAAACAGTGGCATCTACTATTAAACATATTATACACTTAATGCAGAATGCACTTTTAAAATGTACATCGCATAAATTAGATTACTCTAGAGCTTGTGACTCAAAGCATTTTCATTTCTACTCTCAGCTGAGTTGAGAATTGGGGGATGGTGGTTTTATGTGTGTGTGTAATAAGTGTGTGTAGTGGTGTGAGGGGAGGGCATATCTAGTCTGGGAGACGTGTAGTAATGGGGGAGGGGAGAGAAACACCGACTCATCCATTTCTAATGCTCTGATTGGCCAACTGTGTCTTCCTCACCATAGGCAAGACTTGGTAAAGGCTGACAACAGAGGCAGTCGTACACACACACACAAACACACACACACACACACACACATAGGCGCACACACACACAATTCTCTGCTCTGCTCACTATACCAGCTCAGTTTGTTGCAGAATGTGTAGCTTAGGTGGAAATGATGTTATGATCTACAGCGTGATAGCAAAACACCAGTTTCCTGCTGCTCACCTTAGAGAACCCATTCAACCAGCATGTTTGTCTTTACTCTGCTAACTGTAGCAGATGTAGCAGACATATACAGGGGCGCAAACACATCTGTCACACACGCAAACACACGTCTGATGCAACAAAACACCAGTTTGTCCCTGTGGTTGCAACTAGCTGTGTTTCGGTCCTTTGTCATTGCTTCTATTATAGTGCAGGATAAAGAGGCTGCATGCAAATGTGTGTGTTCACTGTTATGAGAGGACACTAGTTTGCATAATAAAACAGCACCACAGGGCAGTATTTCACAGAGCAGCATATCTCGTTTGCAAATGTTAATGTGAAGTGCTATTTGGCGTATTTGTCTTTTTCAGAGGGCTCAAACTAACCTTTAAATGCTGCCTTCTTGAGACTAGTTCAGAGATAAAACAAGAGGATTCCATAGTTATCCTGCTTAAAATCTGGAGGAGGACTCAGCTGTCTAAATTTATTCAGGGTTACGACATCAGAAATGATTTTGAAAACAGGATACGTGTTTAAGTTAAAGAGGTGATGCTCAGGCTCTGCTCAACCCTAACCTCCAGGGGCAGTATGAAGTTGGCAAGATGCGTTGAGCAACTGAATGACTATTTGCTGTGTGCTTAATGTAGGCCAAGTATAACAGAGTGTCCCAAATCCATCCTGCATACTAATTACAAGTAGGTTTTTCAGTATGCAGTGTGTGAATTGTATATGTCAGACAAAATGCGTGCTAATTATACAGTAGCTGATTTTTACGTGTGATGCAATTTACAAAAAGAAATGGAGAAGGTTGTTCACAGGCTGAAAAATGGCTCCATAAAGATCTTAGAAAAAGAAGTATTAAATATTTTAAGAAACATTGTGCTGTCCTTTTTTGTGATGTTAACCGTGCAATACATGTAATAAATGTATACAAACTCATTAGTATGAACAAAGTTTTATTTCTTCATACGATCAATAAATCAGTAGACAACTTCCACAGCAGATTGTCTTTAACTTAAAACACCTTAAATAATCTTGATTTTTTGCAAACTGTCTTCATGGCTCACATGTTTATGATGTCACACTCAACTTGTACTTTCTTCCATCTTACCCAGATCTGTAATTTGATCCTCTTGTCGTTCCTGTAGATGGTCTTCACCTTGAAATCGATGCCCACTGTACTGACAAAAGCCGGTGTGAAGGAGTCGTCAGCATAGCGGAACAAGAAGGAGGTTTTTCCTACACTGCTGTTGCCAATGATGAGGATCTTGAACATATAGTCAAAATTTTGGTCCGAAGACTCCTTCTGCCCATAAGTTGCTGTTGCTGAGGCCATCTGGATAGAGATAATAGAGACAAACAAAACTGGAATCAGATGTTTGGAACTGGAAAAGTGAAGATGCTAAAAGGAGAAGTAAAGGTAAAACTATATTTGTGATGTCTGGAAAGTAAAAGTGCAGTCTACAGCTGCAATGATAGTTAATTGATTAATCAATTAACATCTGGTTACAAGGTTCCTCATGTATCAACATAATGTCTAAAGCAGCATATGCACTCTGAATTAATGACCGACTCCTTTAAAGCTGTGAGCAATAAAACATACTTCAATTAAATTAAACTCCAGAAACAGCAGACGCACCATTTCACACAGAAGGCCATAAATTTAGTGTTTAGACAAAAGATGAGATTCTGTCAGCGTCTCTGTAAGAGATGACACTGGCACTGCATGTGTGCTTCACAGTAATTAATCAAAGTAGAACATTGAAATGTAATAGGAAGGCATAAAACCCATTTAAGGTTTCTCCCCTTGTTAAAGGGTTGGAGGGAAATGGTTCAATCAGTCACAATCAGCTGGGGATGTGTGGGGAATCATTTACTGAAGATGCTGCCTCAGTTGCTGTCATAAGATGGCTATTTTACCACAGCTACATTTCGCTCTTACAGAATCACTAATTTATGGGTTTCTTTGCATTTTGTGTCAGCAGTCAAAATGACGCTGCTATTATTCAATGGAGGCAAACCAGTCACTCAAGATGAGAAAGAGGTGACCTGAAGTAATGAGACACAGGCAGAACTGCTAATACTTGTTCTGCACAAGTCTGGCAAACTTTGCTGATGCCAAGAATCTTATGCTTACAGCTAATGTCACAGTGAGGAAAGATGTATGTATGACATTTATACCAACAATGACACCACTAAGGAGTAAGTACTGTATATGACAACGCCATCCTTAGATTCAGCAGCAGCACACTCATAAACAAACGTGAGTTTCACGATCCAAGACATGTTTCTGTTATTCTGTCTGGTTTGTTACTACATTTGCAGTGCCCTGCTTAAATCTCAACAACACTGCTATGTGCAACATTTCATGACCAGTGAAAAAAATGACAAAAAAACACTTAACTAACACCAACATTTACTTTAACTGTTTAAATGTGAAATAAGGCCTTGTTGAACAGGACTGTTTTCACTTCTACACACCCGACCCATGACACTGTCAAGTCAGTGTCAGTGTGAATGTCAGTTTCTGTGAATATCAGTTATAATAATATGAAAAGACAAGGTTTCTGAAGCTATTTGAGCATCTAAAAAGCCATTCTGAAGAAGCGTACTAGCAGCTTCAGTAAAAACACAGCACCTTGGTTGACACTAACAGGATTTGATGCTGCATGAACTACCACTGGGCCAGGACTCAGAGCTACAAAGACTAAAAAGATGTGGAAACCCTGTTGAGCACAATGGCTTGAGCACAGAGGACTCTTAGTCTGTGCAGCCTGCTCTATATTTAGACTGTTATCTCGACTCGGCTCCAGTGGAACACAAGAATAGAGAATAAAGAGCAAACAAAACAGCTGCACCCTCTTCACGGTGCTGCTTGATCAGTTTACATGAAGGATGCTTGTTAAATAATGTAGAAGCACAGACCCTTCTTCAACACATCAATAGGTTTTCAACACAAGCAGGCTGAGCTGGCAAACCTAGATATGTGAGTTAAAGCTATCACCAAACTGATGACAGACAATATAAGTGTAAGCAATGTTTATAAAAGAAGCTCAAGAGAGACGGAACCTGCAATGACTCTGAAATCTGTTTTGATCATTTCTGGTCTAATGTGTATAAACAAGATTTTTTCCAGGTTTCTAATTTAAGAAAATCTGAAAATGCAGCAGCAGCATGGTTGTCAGTGTCTGTTTAGCTGATGTCAACTTCTCCTCTGTCTGTGACATCAATAATTCTTCACAAATCTGCAGCCTGGAGCGTGCACTTCAAAAGACTACAAATATTAACTCAATTTCTGAGATCTGACAGGATTTGTTCTCTTGATCCCAACTTAGGTTAAAGGGAAGTTGCCACAAATGTTTGTTCTTTCATTTAAACAATATGTTTAGTCATTTTTCTGTGAAAATACAGTTTCAAATAGATTGTATTACAAAAGAGAGGGACGTGTTTCTCAGTACATTGTGAAATCAGTAAGTATTAGGACAATTTTTCCTTTTAATTTTTTCTGGCTTGACCTCAGCACACTTAATTTAAAAAAAGACTATGCGATTAAAGGTTTAGCTTCAAGGCTGTTTGGGGATATGATTCATGGCACTTTTTATAAACAGACGCCCCAACTTATAGAAAAGTACTAAAGATTACTTATCCAAAATTATGCTTTAATGCTTAGCAAGCAAGATATAAAGCTGCCTACAATAAGTTTGATAGATAACTTCCAGGGAAGAGGCAGTGATATTAACTGTCTGCTGATGTTGAATGTAACTTCAAATCAAAAATATGATGCTTCATGTTAATCTTTTGACCCTTAAATTGAGTGTGGGGCTCTAACAGGATAGTTCATTGTGCAGTGAGGTGAACACCTCTTCAATTAAAATAGAGCCAGCACTTTAGCCTCACCGTCATTGTTTTCATTTCATATGCAATACGCTACATTAAAATGTGTTACTGTCAGAATAACATTTCAGTTTGATTCAAGTGAGAGCAGAGCTGCTAAACTCTGGTGACATCCAGTAATGTCTTTACTTCAGAGGGTTTAAAATATGAGTATCAGTGTTCTAACCAGGGAGCTGCAGTGTGACTCACTGAGGCTGAGAGCATATCAGCTATTTTAAAATTCAATCATTTCAACTCAAGTTTTATAGCTTTTTCATACAGTGCTCATATGCGAGTGCAAGTGAGTGAACGTGTTTTGCATTTATTAACTGATCTAAAGCTTGATCAAAGTGCTATACAGCTTTAATATGAAGTAAAAAAAGAGATCAAATAACATTTTACGAAAACGTAACATTAACTTTGAACTACAACATTACCTGACATGCATTAGTGCATGTCCACAGTGGACTACATTATTTAGCAGTGTGAACCAAAACAATCCTAAACAAATGTGACAATGACAGAACCTACTGGAAATGAGCTCACACTTGATCACAGTCAGAATCCGGTGTTCAATTTCCTCTTTGGCCAGCCTTATTAAAAATGTATCTGCTCGTGCTACCGTTGCACCAAAGTGTCTCCTCAACTCAGCAGATATTTCAGCCAATCGTCAAGGAGAGCACATGAAGTAACAAGACAAAGTTTTAAACATTGAGAGTTTTTACAGTAAGTGTTGTTTAAATATGAATAATTATATATCAACTTATAGGATCTGTGATTGTTAACACAAATCTTTTAAAACAAACTTCCTCTTTTACCTACACGTTCTCACACTGACATGTTCTTCAGTAGCAAGAAAAAAGTAAAGGCACTGTTTGTAATTTCCTCCTTTTCTATATTATTCGGTCATTAAAATGTATCTGACCTTCACCAAAGTCCCAAATAACAACAAACACAGTATTTCTTATCTGATAAAACAGGAACAGCTTGTGAATAGCACACTCACACTGGTTGAGTGCTTTTACAAGTCAAGATAGTTCTCGAATCCTTGATTGGACTCCAGGTGTGCCAACACATGACTCCAGTTCAGTGACATCAGAAACCTAGTGTTGTCATTTCTTTTCCCACCGTGACTCTGTGTGTTTAATGGGTGTGTTCAATAAAGAAATGAAAGATCATGACATTTTGTGTTTTATGAGCTGAGCAACACTTTGTTTTTTTGATATTTGTGACCTTGGTGAAGATCAGATGAAGTTTCATGACTAATTTATGTAGAAAAGCAGGAAATTGCAGGCAGTGGCACCATTCCCTTTTCTTGCAACTCTTCCCTTCTCTCTGCAAATGACTCACTAGTTCAGGGATATTTTCTGCACCTCTTAGCATCTAAAATTAGTATTTATTGAGCTTGTTCTGGACTAAAATGTTAGCGTAAAACCGAAAAATGAAATGTAACAATGTGGTAGTTAGCAGCAATGGATAAAAATTGAAAAATGATCATAGCTGGAAGTCTGAATGTTGTCACTATCACAGGCCTTAGTTGGCTGTCAGTCAGAGGAGGCTGGTCAGTGTCTGCAGTAGGTGACGGTGTGGTGAGATTACTGCCACCCTATCCTCTGTGTCTCAAAGATTAGCTGTGGCAAAGAGAGTTGGCTTCTCCAACGCTAAACTCTAATTTAATACAGAGGCTTACTGAGTGAGGACTCTGTGCTTACTCTCAAGTTAATTAACAAAATTCCCTTCATGCAGCTGATTTTCAGCCTGCAGCAGACTGATGTTGCTTTCATAGTAAAACGACTTTGAGCAGAGCTAGAAGTGAGGTAGGGCTGCACTGTGAGAGATAAGAAAACACAGCCAGCAAAGGCAATTTCAGCATTTCTACCATACAGAGACATAGAAAGGCCCCAGGGAGATTTGAACTCCCGACCCCTGGTTTACAAGACCAGTGCTCTAACCCCTGAGCTATGGAGCCCTGTGTTAACACTCCTTTTAATTATTAGAGTATTGATTATTTGAATTGCCTGAAAAACATCAGCAAACAGTAGAAAATACACATTATCATAGAGGTATCTTCTATAACACAATAGAACAATTGATACTCAACTGAATTGTTTTGTCTGTTGAGCTGTATCTTTTCCATAAAAGGACATTTGGTTTGATTATGATCTTAGTGATCTTAGTGATCTAGATCTAAATAGCAGCAAGAAGACTTCAAAGCACAGTGACTGTACAAAGTCTGGATTTTCAAACCAACTTCAGTGGGAGTGTTTCTTTAATATTCTAATGACTAAGAGTTGAGAGCTTCGGTGCTGGACGATGATATCATCAAGCCCTGCTCTAAACCTGTCACCTAAAGGAGATTGACGTCCTGCTGGGGGGGATTGATCCAGAGCTAAGTGCTGCTGCAGCCAGCTAGTCAGGCTCATTTAATCAGACTTGGCTGGCTTCCTGCAGACTGAACCCAGATCAACCAAACACCTTCCTGCTTGAACATGGTTAACAGAGAAACTTGCTGAGACAGTGGCAGAGGTGCCTTCACCACCACTCAAGTTAATATTAACTAATCTCATTCTGCTTAACTGATGTATGTCCACTACTAGAAGGGACGCCCAATTTATTTTATGTGCCTAAAACAAAAGCAACAACAGAATTATTTTTACAGCGTCTGTTTTGTGGTATTTACAACCAAAGACACTAAAATGCACACGTCATTGTACTCTCATCCAACCAAACTCACTCTCCCAACAGTGCTGCGGCAAATGAAAAGAGCTGTAACTGTATATAAATTAATCAATTTGTCTGACATCTGAGGATCGATTGGCTACTTTTTGGGTAATCAGTTAACTGTTAAGGTCCATTTTTAGACAAGGTTGTGAAATATTTGACAGTTGCAGCTTCTCACGTGTGAAGATTTGTATATTTACTATACAGAATATCTTTAAACATCTTGGAAATTACATTTTTCATTGTTGTATGATGTTTTACAGTCTACTAGTATATACTGTTCAGATATAGAAATAATAATCATTATTTACAGATCCACATATCAAAGTGTTGTCTGACCAAAGCATGTGACCACATTAGAGAGCCAATTAGCTAGTATTCTCCAAAGGCAATAGCAAAAAAAAACTAAATAAAATTAAATTAAAATCTTCACCCTCCATGTACTGTATGTCCGTGCCTTGCTGCACCCCTCCTATACTCCTAGGTACAGTTACACACACAAGTGCCTTGATAATGCAGCATCAATACTCCCTAGGGGACAATCCCACCCTCTCTCTCCCATTGGGAGGATATTAGTGAGTGTTGCTAGGATCAACCTAATTGAACTGCAAATGGGGCAGGATTTATGTATTTGTGCAAACGAATGCATCTTGCAGTGCTGGAATGTAAAAAAGAGCATTTATTCCAATACTTGAAGTAAATACTGTAGATTCCTATTTTCAATAAGATAAATGAATAAAATGTCTTCTAGCACAACTCTTGTGCAAATTCACTTAAAATGCTAGTGAATCTAATGAGGGAAGAAATATTTCACAGATCTAAAATCTTTTACTAAGTCAGCAGCCATTTGACCTCTGCCCCCTGGAGCAAACTGCTGGTGTAGCATCTTTGTCATAATTGCCTGCTGTGCTCTTCTCTTTCTCTTCATTAAATAAATGTAAAGTATTCTCTGATTTTGTAGATATAATATCAAAAAATAGTTTTTTTAAATTAAGGTGAAAATGTAGGGCAGTAAAATTGGAGCAAAATATGGTAAATTATTTACAAAAATTGTTAATACATTAAGTAAACAAAAATATCCTGTGAAGCTTTCACATACACCTGGTTAATTACTTGTCATTATGTCACTAACCAGCTCTGTGTGTGTGAAACAATAACTAACCATGTACTAAAACAGCAGTGGTGTAAGGTAGCTGCTGTCCTGCTCCTCGGTTGCCCCTTTTGCTCCAATCATATGCCTCCTTTTCTAGGAAGCGTGGGGATGCAGATGAGAGGAGGGGAAACTAAAAATAGCATCTCTTCAATTTTTTTCCTGCACTGCACACAGAAAGCAGAGAGGGGAGCAGCCGAGATGATGAAGCACTGTTTTGGTGCTAAAGTCTGCAGGTGAATTCAGGACGTTTTGGATTAAAAACATCTTATAAAAGCACTTTATATTATATTATATATATATATAAACAGTCTTTTTAAAAATGCTGCTAAAGATTTAGATAAAAAAGTTAAACTTCTTAAAGTTTCTACATTTTAATTTTCAGTGGTTTCTAATATTGTGCATTTCCCATTTAGTGTTATAATTTGATATGGCTATTTAAATCTAAATTTAAATAGATAATTAAAAGATAAAAGCTTCTGATATTTGAGCTACTGTTTATTCTTATGAGTGTGTAAAAGTGTCTTAAGCAGCGATAGGATGATAAAATCTCCAGTGAAAGAATTTATTTTACTGGTTGCAGATCTTCAAGCATGAAACATCTTAATTCAGCAAAAAAGAAAAACGACTTTTTCAGTGTTTTCTGCATCTATGGTCATAACTGTGACAAGCTAATATTGGAAATGTAATAAAGGTTAGCAACCAAACATGTAAGATCCAGTTTGGTACTGTAGCACTGCTTGTCATAGGCAACATGGATGTCCACGTGTTTTTCCATGAGAAGCAGCAGATGCGTCGCTCTTGGCTTCAGGTCTGACTGCCAGCATAGTGTCAGCAGAAGTAGTGCAGATGTAAGCTCATATTCAGACTCTTACATACAGTGAAACATTCTGGCTGTGTTATTAAAAATGGGCCCCTGGGCACAAACAGCTAAAAGGCCCCTCACCCCATCCTACATAGTGTTTCCAGATTATGGTGTCACATGGTTATTAGGCTTCACTGGTCACTTTGAGTCTATACACTGTGGTCATTTAGTATCTCCATGTGGTTGTTTGGTGTCTTTTAACATAGATCTGTTATTTTCATATCTGTCTTTTCACCACAGATATGCAAATATAGTTATATGGAATAATATTGTGGAATATAATTATATGTCCATCCTGCTAAAAGACTTTAACCAGCCTGTAGGGTACACTGTCTACTGTCTATAGTTAGTATTATTGGTTTTAATAAGAGGTGTATTTATATATTTATAGCTGTTATTACATTTGATTTGTTTTTGTCTCACATTTTTCATTCATTTGATTGTTCTATTGTGAAATTAGCTTTTGCAGGATGGGTAAAACAATTCAAATCAATAAACCGAGCGGTTTAGTGTTTTACCACAAGAACACAGCTGTTTTCCATGGCTTAAAGTAATGTGTTAAATGTCTATAAAATTTCTATGGCCTAATCATCCTAACTTTCTGACATAATAAGTCAAAATTCGTTCGCACATACTAACATTAATAACTGTTAATTGACAAATAAAATAAAATCATTGATTAAATGAAAAACATATGGGTTTTGTCGTCCAGTTCTCTGTGAATTGATTTAATTGTTCTCTATTGTTCTGCTTCAGACCCATTTTCTTGATTTTAACCATCGGACATCGGTGTAAAACGCCTTTTTCCTGCAGGACAGGCCTTAAGGCAAACCAGACATCCACTAAACCGGCAGCAGTCTTCACATCCATCCATGCGCATATCACCAATAGACATATTGTGCATTTTATCCCTTCACGACAGTTTTAGTGTGGTGGTTTCACAATGAAACAGCTGTTCTACAGCATCGTATGTCAAATGTTCTCTAATCTGAAATCCTTCATCCTGCTTGATATTTAATTGTAAGCGCTCACACAGATCATGTGCATGATACAGTTGATACAATTTAAGAAGGGTAATCATTATATCTATGTAATATAAGGATAAAGACTGATTCTCACCTTTATGGATTTCTGTCCTGCTGCTATCCACCGCGTCCAGCACCCGCAGAAGACACCACCACCACCACCGTCAAGTCAGAAAGCTTCTGCAACACAACATCCGGCAACGAATTCCAAAATAAAAGTTGTTAATGTTTTGGAGGAGAAAGAAATTTTGACATAGTTGCAAAGTGTGTTTTACTTTTTTCTTTGCATTGTCTGTACATTGTGTAAAAAGTCAATATTGTTTTTACAATAACATTAGATACGTATTCTATATTTAAAATTGACTGTTATTGTTGTCTCGTCTGTATGAAAACTGTAGAGAAGCCTTGATTTGATTTGCTAGTTCTACACATCTAGCCTACACCTGTACAATTAATGCAGGCTAATTGATAACATTGGTCTTAATGTTTAAGTCATAGTATAAAGTCTAATTTGTCGTCGTTTACTGTATAATAATAGACAGAATACGTTTTTTACAAATTATAAATATAATTTTTTTCTCTTTACATATACAAATAATGTTTGATGTATACAGTCTCTAATAATCTTTCCAATAATAACCTCTTTGGATCCGAATGATTAAGTAATTTTATTTTGAAAGAAAAACAACCTTCCTGTCTTTTTGTAGCGCCGCCATCTTTACGCAGATTTAAAAAAAAAACGTTGACGTAAAACGAATGACAGGTGGGCGGGAATTTAGAGGCCGTCTGGAAGATTGACAGCCCGTGTGACGAATCGCAGGCCGCACCGTAATTACTGTCCTGAAACATTCCACTTCAAATACTCAAGCTTTCGTTTATTATTCATGAGAGATGCCGGAGAGACTGAATTATTGATCAGGAGGTCAGCAGTAACCACTGCTGCCTTCTCCACCCTATAACAGACACTTGTCTTAAAATAGGCTTTGCTGCATAGGCATATCAATATTAGAAATACTATTGATAGCCTACTGTAGGAGCTATTATTAGTTTGTGTTATTATTAGTTTGACGTGATTAGCTGATTTAAATATTTGTTTTAGTGTTGCTCATAGTTTGCTTTTGATTTTTGTATTCTAGCCGGTAAATCTATTAGTTTGCGTGTATTTTATAACAATTAGGCATCACTGTTGGCATCTCAGGTTTTAGCTTGCAGGGATGTGCCTCAGTGAACTTCTTTTGCCCTTGTTCAAGGATCCTCATGAGACATCAGTGGTTTTAAGTTTGAAGGTTTATTCTAGCGGATGCACACAGAATGTGCACACAGGCCTAACATAAACCATAATGTCACTTTTTTGTAACTCACTGTTATAGTAATTTAATTTTGTTAAGGATTGTGCTAGTCCCTAATATTGTAATAAATACTGTTTTTGTCACAAGCCAAATTGAGAAAAATAACATTACAGGAATGTTAGTAATATGAATCTGCTGATAACAACACCAACAGGCCCGCTATATCTCAGAAATATAAATTATGTTAAACACAGGGAGACACAGAAACACTCACTCAGGTTGATGCGTGTAAAAATGCATTTATTAATGTGAGAGAGTGATTGTTTTGTCATTAAATCGGGACAAAGAGAGAACAGAAGTTATGAATTACTCTTAGGTTTTGCAGTGATAAATATTCAGAAAATGACAGAAAGAGGAGTTTCTTTCTTTATAGTGCCACAGCAAATCTTTCATGCACTGTCCGTCCACCATCTGGGTTTATCTAATCAAATAAGTAAATATCCCACTGGATAATTACTGCATGGATGATTATTTTTCAGCTGGCAACAAGTTATTTAACCCTAACTGATGCAGTGAGTAGCTTCTCGATTCTTAAACAATGATGTTGGAAGACACATCCTTTGGTCGTGGAAAAGATGTTGAAGCAAAGAAAACATCTAAGGAGATTCCTGAAACTGCTAAAATTGGGTTAAGAACTGTCCAATAGAAGAAGGTCATGTGGTCTGATGAGTCCAGATTTACTCTGTTCCAGAATGACGGGTGCATCAGGGTAAGAAGAGAGGCGGGTGAAGTGATGCACCCATCATGCCTAGTGCCTACAGTAAAAGCCTGTGGGGGCAGTGCTATGATCTGGAGCTGCTGCAGTTGGTCAGGTCTAGGTTCAGCAACGTTATGTGTCAAAAGAATGAGGTCAGCTGACTACCTGAATATACTGAATGACCAGCTTATTCCATCAATGGATTTTTTTTCTTCCCTATGGAACGAGATGACAATGTCAGAATTCCTCTGGTTAAAACTGTGACAGAGTGGTAAAGGGAGCATGACACATCATTTTCATACATGCATTGGCCACTACAGAGTCCAGACCTTATCCCCATTGAGAATCTAAATGTTTTAACATTAAAACGGTGAATGCAAGCTATATTCAAAGACAGTACAATTAAATAATAGAGTGTGTGACTTTATTTTATTTTTATTTTTTTGGACAGGCAGTGTATAATAGTAACGTTGACTCAGCAAAATGATTTTTGACGATTGTTCCTCCGAAGCAGCAGGTGGCGCTCGGTCGTGTATTTTCACTGTGAGTCTTGCCGGTTGCCTGTTGGGGTTTAGGGTAATGTGGCAGCGATTGCACTTGAGTTGGTGCGAGGTTAGAGTCGGTTAAAGAGCCCATAAACAAGTCGGTTAGCTCAGCTTAAAGCTTAGGTTCCAGTGAAGATACCACGCACATCGACTCGGGAACGGACTCGGCACCGGCTCGGATTCCAGTCTCATCGGTCTGTTGCATGTTCAGCTCTGTAAAATTGAACATATGTTTATGTAATTTGCAGAAATGTCCATGTCAGCGGGTGTATTGTGCCGTGTCCCATTGAACTTGGAAGTTTAAGCAGTTGTCTCCGGTTTTATATCAAAGCAGCCTGGTTTAATTTGAATCTATTAGCCATTTGGCTAAAGCTAGCTAACATTAGCAACGGGTCACATCAGTTTCTCTGAGTGCATGAACTTTGAACTTTAAGCGAACAGTTTCTGTTTGAAAATAAAGTGTCAAAATGACATTTTGTTAATCCAGTCAAAGACAAGGACTGTACGTTCAATATAAAAAGCTTTATAAGATATTCAAACCAATGTATGTTAATTTACACTAACATAATAGTTAAGTTATAGCTTAGCTAGTCGATTAATGGGTAGCTAGAGCAGCAATCAGAAACTACTCTGATTATCCATTAATCGTTTTGTTATGTTCAAGGAAAGATGCTACAAAATTCCAGATATATGATGTACAGTGGCAAAAAAATAGTGTATGTAGTGAATGTATGTTTGTATGGCATTTTGTGGTTTTCTGCATCATAAAACCTTTTCTGATCTTCATCTAAGTCAAGAGTATTAATAAATGTAATGTCCCTAAAATACAACAGATTTCTGATCTTTCATGGTTATATTGAGAACAACCGTAAAAACCTCATAATGCTAGTGGAAAAGGTATGTGACCCCTTCAAATAATGAGCTAACTGGGCACCTGCTGCCTAAATCAGGTGCTAGCATTCTTGGAGTTCTGGAAAATGATTTTGAGGGTGTGGACTTTGACTGATAAAAAAACACTCAAACGTTTTGAGTTTGCTCCACACAAGAAGAATGTGCTTATGTGAGCCATGCCTGGCCAAAAGGAGCGTTCAGAGGATCTAAGATCAAGAACTGATTATTTCCATAAAGCTGGAAAGGATTAATGTGGACTGTGGCTACTCTACCAAGAAGTAGGCGGCCAGTCAAAATAACCACACCACCAAAGAAGCTGCTACTTACTAAAAAGAACATTGCTGCACGCCTGTAGTTTGCAAAATACACATTGACACTGCACAGTGGTATTGTTTTGTTAACTGATGAAACTAAGATTGAAAAGAACACACAGCACTACGTATAGGGTAAAAAGGTCACTGCATATCATCATGAAAACATCATCCTAATCGTAAAGTATGGTGGAAGAAACATCATGATTTGGGTCTGCTTTGCTGCATCAGGCGCTGGCGGTGGTTTGAGGTTGAGAGGAAAATGAATTCCCAAGTGTATTAAAAAATTATTCAGGTTAATGTGAGAATCTGTACGTCAGGTTCACATACTTTTTCCACTAGCACTGTGAGGTTGTTATGGTTGTTCTCAGAATTTTTTTGTTAGTTTTTTAGGCACATTATATGTACTAATACTCCTGGCCTAGATGAAAATCTTTTTTTTTTTTAATGATAAATTAATGCAGAAAACCATGAAATTCCAAAAGGTTCACATACTCTGTCTTGCCACTGTATTTGGTAACACTAAATATTAATGTACTTTATTAGTGTAGATAAGGTCCAGGGTGACTGTGGATTTTAGCTTCATGGTTATATAACCTTTCATAGAAATCATAATGTGGTCTGAGTGTTATAGTCACTAAATAATGGTATATATAATATTATATTTCATGTTAATAGGTTAAAATGTCCTCATACTTGTGTTTTTTTAATACATCACAGTTTCTCAATGATTGTCACCTCTAATCTCCCCACACTCAGTGCTCTACAGATAGGATCAGTTAAATCAGATCAGTTAAAATCGACTCAACAGTTACATATAAGTAGCATTTGTTTTCAGCTCGTCTGTAACAATTCGATAAAATTTGAACACAAACTTATTTTGGTTGAATGTGACCTTCAGCAAGTTGCCTGTGGGCTAATCTGTAATCTCTTTCTGCTCTGCCTTTTCAACCAGTGTTTGACAAATTGTCTGCATTACTGTTGGATTTTATTGCAGGTATGGTTAATAAGCATTGTAGCAGACTAAAGTAAAATAACATCTCCTCCGCTTTGTGTGTGTCTGTGAGCAGCCCAGCCCTGCCATTATGCACCTGAATTGCAAGAAACAACAAAAATTAGGACAATCTGATACAGTATTCTGAAACTTTGCCTGATATTCATCTTTTGAACTTAAATTCTTCTATGCAGAAACAGAAAAAGAGCTGTTTTTTCCCCTTAGATGAGAGTACTCTCTCTGCAGTCCAAACATCATGCTTGCCCGGGCGGGTAAAGAGTTTCTGGTCCGAATACGTTTCTCCTGGCGGCCGCTTTTCCAGGGTCGGTATCTGCTTCTCACCAACACTCTGAGTGGAGGAGGGATGCTGGCGCTGGCAGACGTCCTACAACAGACAAGGGAGATTCGCAGGGAGCCAGACAGAGTCAGAGAATGGAACAGGACAGGTAAGAGAGAAAGAGAGACGTGATTGTTTATTTAATGTAAAATGTCTGCATATACTGCTCAGCATGAGAACCTGGAAACTCCACATAGACCAGTACTTGTATCTGTCAGAAGTCACGTTTTTGTCAGTTTAAACTGGACAAAATTTAACTTGTTCTTCAACTTTGGCTAATGGCATGGTAGATATTTAAGATAGCTCCTGGGGCTTTTTAATCTTTTTAGTTAAACAGCAAAAGCTGAATGCCTTACTTTAAGCCACTTTGGACTTTTAATGTTATTGGAGAACATTTGTAGCTCTGCCACAGCAATGATTCTGTCAGAATAAATCTGTGGTAATAAATGTAACTCAGCTTAATGCACTTTAGATAATTAGCACAACTCAGGGGTCTTCTGTGAAAGCAGACTAACATTTATAGTTATAATGAGGACAAAAAACATTATTTCAGGACCTGGGTAGACATCGCTGCACAAATACAAAACCTGCAACATTTTCTCCGGGAAATTCACTCTCAATTTAATGTCTCGCTGAATTTGAACAATGCACATGGCTTGTTGCAAATAGATTTAGTGAGAAGGCTTGTACTGAACTATATTATTAAACACTCGGTCATGGTCTTATATTTTTTGAGCTGTGCAGGAAACATGATTCTCCTGATTCACTCTGTCAAAATTTGTTTTTTGATAACAACCAATCAACCTTATTTCTTCCCAACAAAGGACGCATGTTTGTGGTCGGCTGCTCCATGGGTCCACTGCTGCACTACTGGTACTACTGGCTGGACAAAGTTTATGTGGGCAAAGCTCTAAAAACGGTGGGAAAGAAAGTTCTGGCAGACCAGCTCTTTGGTTCACCAGTCATTGGGATGTGGTATTTCCTAGGTGAGAAAACTTTTGCACTACTTCAGTAACATGTCACCACCTTCAATATACACAGTTCAGTGTTTTATAACATAAGCATATGCACTATGACACCCACACATAATACTGAGTGTGCAGACTCAAAGGTTGTTCTTAAAGATGTAGATAAGATAAGATGAAGGATGGTGTATGATGATATCTCGGGTAAATAAAGTTCAAAAGTCGTATGTGATAAATAGTAATGTGACTGAAGTTTTTTTCGTGGCCACCAGTCATGTTTTATAAGAGTTCAACGCTCTCTGACCTTATCTGAAGTTTGTTTTGATGAAGCATGTCCCAGACACACATCTGACAGACTATACTTATTGCAGGTATGGATATCATGGAGGGACACACTTTGTCTGAAGGATGGCAGGAGTTCAGAAACAAGTTTTGGGAACTTTATAAGGCGAGTAGAATCAGGTTCTATCTTGCAGATCGGCATCAGCTGCTCAGTGCACATGACATTATTGTTTGTTCTTCATATTCATATAGAATACTAAAATATTCTAACATGGACAAATTAAGCAGACTACTTGCTGCGTTTAAATACAGAAAAACCATGTGGACACATATATGGACAAATGCAAAAAGAATAATCTAAAGTTCTTATACAGGACTGGCAGTGAGAAATCAGCAGATGTGATCCACGTAACACTGTATACTACACTATACTATACTATACTATTTGGCCCTGCAGTAAACATATTTACTACAATGGACTGGCTAGGTTGTTTTAAATGTGTTGTTTAGTATCTAATTGATGTTGTTGTTGCTGACAGATGGACTGGTGCGTTTGGCCTCTTGCTCAGATGATCAACTTCTACTTCCTCTCACCCAAATTCCGTGTCCTGTACATCAACTTTGTGACCTTAGGGTGGGACACCTACCTCTCCTATCTCAAACACAGAGTAAGCCAAGGCACATTTGCTTAATGGTTTCTAGATTTTACCACAAGCAAGATGCGATTAGTTTGCTTTTTTAAGTAACGTTTTACGCATAGTACCCAAATTATAATTAAGAACATAGTTTTTTCTATCTCTGTGTATTTGTACTGTGCTTCTGTAGTGCACAGCATATTAAAAGATAAAAATGGCCACAAGATTCTTCAGTCAAGTGGAATATGGAATATAACTTATCATCCATACTTGTATTTTCTGCTTGCTCAGGTTGTCTTTGTTTATGTTCGATTTTGATTGAAGACCTGTAACACTATACAAGTATTCTCCACTAGTTCACAGTTCATGGTGCGTTGATGCTGTATTGTTTCAGTTGTGTATTGGTTTTCTGTTGTTTCGGCAGGATGACAGCCAGCATGCTGACTCCGTGTCAGACAGTAATGCTGTGGATGTACAACAGGACGTTTTACCAGCATCCAAACCTGTGGAGGAGAAAGCATAGGGATGGATTTTATGCTCTGCTGTGAAGTCATTCATCAGTGGCAAAAGAACATTTTGCTGTTTTCATTATAAATTTTCTTTATTTGCAAAATGCTGCCAAAATGTGTACGGACATTTTTGTGTCCTAATTTTATTCTAATGATTTTTTTTTTCTGCTGACAAACAGACTCTCTCTAGTTTGAAGCAAACATAGGTCTGTCTGAACTCTTTAAATCGAAGTGCTGGATCACTTTCCCCATTTTTAATTTGTCTCCCCAATTTGTCTGATTCATGTCTGAATGATGTCAACTCCTGCAGGAGAATTCAGGGAGGAAAAGCTGTTTCACTGCCACAAAAGCTTGAAACCAGTCGCTAAGTGGTTGTAGTTCGAAGTTTAAAACACCAAGAAATTACTTATCGTGGTGTGTGTTGCACCCAAAACATTAAACCCAGTGGATTTGTTTTTATTTTTTTATATTTCTGACAAGAATCAATAATTATTAATGGGAAATAGCTTCACTAAATAGTTGCTATGTTTTTAACATCAACCTATAAAATGTGTGTGTATGTGATTCTTCATAATCTTTGCCTTAATACGTAAAGCAGTGAAGCCAAATAGTCTCTACATGGTCTTCCGTTTATCCCTTTGAGGTTACCTACAAAATGATGCATGATTGTGAATGTATGAAGTGATTATTGTTAAATGTAAGAGCTTCTATGTTTTGTATGTATGTTCATTTAAACACCATTCCGGATAGATGGAGGATTCAATTTCATTCATTTTCAAGCTGTACATGGGTTTTATACCAGTGACTGTAATTTTAACCAGTGTACTGTATATCTCCAGCAGCTAATTGATAAATTAAGTTCTTTTAGTTCTGGCGGGTCAGGTTATAAATCATTTAATGTGATGGTAAAACTGCATAAATGGTAAAAACAGGAAAGTGGAAATCTGGGAAGCACTATAAACATGTAATTTTGTTTACATCATCCTTGGTGCTACTACTGTGCATGATTATCATACCAACATGTGTAATGTATGTAATGGACTGACAGACGTATTTAAAGAATTCTAAAGTTCTACTTATTTTATTGTGTTTTGTTTTACTCTCCACATTTAGTCATTTGGCAGACACTTTTATCCAAAGCGATAAAGCTGGGTAAGTGTAAAGAGGCCTTGCCTAAGGACCTCTACAGGAGGTGGGCCACAGCTCAGATTCGAACCCCAGTCTTCCGCATGGAGGGCAACCAATACATCATCAGTCAGTCATGTACATTTACACTCTCCAGTTTGCACAACCGAATAGAGAAAACAAAACAAGTAAACATCCAATAGCAAGACCAATTTGTTTGTGTTTGCTGTACACTGTTGATGTTTGGGTTAAACATGAAAAGATGAATAGTGACAAACAGTTGAATATGCAATGATATCTAGAAGGTTTAAGCAACATAGAACATGATACCTTTTTTATCATCACCAAATTTTTTCTTTTGATGGTTTTCTCATTTTACTTCCTTCCTTCAAATGTCCTTTGTTTAGAGGATTGTCTCCTCTTTAACATTTGATATATACAGTGACTGTATATATCAAATGTATATAACGGTTGACTGATAAATTATTGTCTACTCATTCCCTTCAGACAGACATGATTCTGATGATTGGTCACTATTGATTTAAATAGTATTTAAAAATGTATTTGACTCATCACTTATATAACAAGAGCTAGTGATGTTTGCTAATTTGATTTTAGCTCAAATGTACATACATTAAAAAGCACCATATGACTGTGTAAAGACACACCTGTATTGGTTTAGGGTTGACTGTGGCCTCCAGCAAGGTGGTCCTGGGCCGTGAAGACGTCACAGTTCAGCAGGTTTCTGTTCTGCTTGTTCAAACAGGTGTTTGACACATTATCTGCACTGTCTGCATTATCCTTTAAAGTATGTCCTAATTTGCCCTGACCTCAGTTTTCTAGCTGGTACCGTTGGGATTTACTTCTTTCAATTTTTGAGAGCTATTTTCTTCCTCATATGAAAGCACTCTGTCTGCTCGGAATATTATGCTTCCTCAGGTGGGTAAAGAGTTTCTGGTCAGAATACGATCTTCCTGTCGGCCGCTTTTCGAGGGTCGTTATCTCCTTCCCACCAACATTCTGACTGGAGGAGTGACACTGGGGCTTGCAGACATCCTGGAGCAGACCCGGGAGACCCACAAGGAGCCAGACGCAGTCCGAGAATGGAGCAGGACAGGTGAGAGATAAAGAGGGTTACAGAGGAGAACAGAGCAGGGTACAGTACCAAAATAACTAATTCAGAATTTACTTATATTAGTTTTTCTCAACACAAGGATTAAGACCTACTATGTTTTTTGTTTTGTTTTTTCTGTACCTCTATTCCTTCATCGTAAAGGACGCATGTTTGTGTTGGGCTGCGCCATTAGTCCACTGATTCACTACTGGTACACCTGGCTGGACAGATTTTATGTGGGCAAAACTTTGACCATAGTGGGAAAGAAGATCATGGCAGACCAGCTGATCGGTACACCAGTTACTGGGATGTGTTATTTCTTAGGTGAGAAGAGCTTCAGTGTGTTACTGCATCACACACATAGGTGTGCAGGGTTAAAGATTGTCTGAAAGATGTGGGTGTGTGTGAAGACAAAAGAGTTTTTTTTTTTTTAGCTTCTATCTTTATCTGAAGGTGTTCTTTAATTAAATGTGTCCATGTTTATTGCAGGAATGTCTCTCATAGAGGGACACACTGTATCTGAAGGATGGGAGGAGTATACAAACAAGTTTGGTGAATATTATAAGGCAAGTGGACTTGACAGGTTCTGACCAATTTGGAACAGCAGATCTGTGCACATGTAGAGTCCCCTGCAAACGTAATGGAACAGCAAGGTTAATTCGTTTTTTCTGCAGTGCACCAAAGAGATTTAGGTTTAACGTTTGGGTTAAACATGGATACGGGGTGAGAAGTTCCAAATTTTAGGTTTTATTTAAAGCCAGTACTAATGTACACATGTTAAGTAACTAAAAATATTTTAAGTCAATAAAACTTACTTTTGGTTGCAATAATGTGGTACCTATTTCAACTATGTAAGAAATCGTTTACTGCAATGAATACTTCTTCAGTAGTGCCACCACATGGCCGAACCTTTCTCAACAAGAGCACATTTTGTCATGACATTTGCACAGGACATTTGTCCAGCTTAACTCCCTATAAGGGTGTTGGTGGTGTGAGTTATTGTGCTGGTCAGTCAGTAGCAGTGGATTTAAGCAGCCACTTTACTAGGAACTGAGAAACTCAGAAATTCCCATTTTACATATAATACACTAAAAATAAAAATGAGTGTGATCACAAAGTTTATCTATTGATATAACATTTGGTTTGTTTTGAATCTAATCACTGTTGTTGTTGCTGACAGATGGACTGGTGTGTTTGGCCTCTTGCTCAGATGATCAACTTCTTCTTCCTCTCACCTAAATTTCGTGTCCTGTACATCAACTTTGTCTCGTTAGGGTGGGACACGTACTTCTCGTATATCAAACACAGAGTAAGTCAGTTGCATAGAACACTAAAAGTGCATTCTGCTCAATATTTTCTGGATGATTTTCACTTGTTTTACTTGGAAAAAACAAACTCAAATTAGATTTCAGCTAAACAGACATTTAAATACATTCTAAATACTATTTTTACATTGTATTTAAATATCTGTCTCTTAGTCTTAAGCCATTTTGCTTATGTGTCCTTAACAGTGGCTAACAAGTCACCAGTTAATGTATTTAATTATGTTTGTTGCTCATTATTGAAATAAGTAAAGTGTAGTTGCTGTGTTGAATCAGTTGTGTATTCATTTTCTGTTGTTTCGGCAGGTTGACGACCAGCATGCTGACTCTGTGTCAGATGGTAATCCTGGGGATGTACAACAGGAAGTGCTCCCAGCATCCAAACCTCTGGAGGAGGACAAGTAGAGATGAAGTTGCTCGGATGTAAAGTCGTGCATCAGAGGCAAAAGAACATTTAGCAGTTTTTTACCGGAGTTTTCTTCCTTTGCAAAATGTCGGCAGAAGGTTGTGTTCATAACTTTTTGTGGTATGCTGATTGTTTGTGTACTTTCCAGTTTAGATGAAACAGATCGGTCTAAACTCTTTAAATTGAATAGTTAATGTTATCCGCGTTTTGACCTGTGCGTCGAGTTTATATTTGTATGTCTGAATGACGTGCTCTTATGAGTTGGATTCAGGGTTGAACAGCTTCATACTGCAGCCTTCCTCAGTTGTTTGTTTCCTTATGTCTTCTCTTCAGCAGGTGAAATGCATGGTTCAAACCATTCACCTGTTTTCCACTGTGTTTTACAGAGAAGATTAAATTGTCTGGATGATGAGCAGCTCCTTTCTTCTCCTGCCTTTTTTCTTCTCAGTTTCTTTCAAACCCAGCAGGGCTCAGAGAGCTTTAGAAAGCAGCTTCCTGGTAGAAACTCCAGTCTGAATCTCGCCATTTTCAAAACTAAACTGAAAACTCAGCTATTTTTCTGTGCCTTCGGTTAATCGCGTCTCTGCTGCTCTTTTGTTTCCTCTGTTGATTCTAGGATTATTTCTTTAAACTATTAATTGTAACTGCACCGTGCAGCTGTGTTTTCTCATCTGTTTTTGTTTTAGTATAATTGCATCTAATTTCCTGTTTACATGCTTAATTTAGCTTTTATTATTTATCATGATAACAACGTAAGTCTTTAAGTATTTTAATGTATTTGTTCTTGCTTTTTACTTTTTACTTTCGATTTTTCTAATGCTTTTCTTTGTCTTTGTAATGCAGTTTGAGTTGCCTCTGACATGCTCTTTATAAATACAGTTGACTATATATTAAGTTGCAAATATCAAAAAATAAACTGAACCCTTGTCTCATATTTATCTTTATTTTAAACCCAAATGTATTCAGTGCACAGCAAAAACAATTGAATTGGGTTGTTTTTGTATTATTTCTTACCTCATCACCATGTATCTCAAACACTTTCATCTCTGACTATATTGATGTTTACCTTATAAAGTTTGTGCTTCAGTGTTCATTTGAATGTAGCTAATATTAACAAAATTAACACTATTTGACTTTGTAAGCACACAACTATATTGGTTTAGGGCCTTCAGCAAGGTGGCCTGGGGTTCTGTTAGTTTATGTTCTGCTTGTTCAACAGGTGTTTGACAAATTACTCACAGTTTTTTTACTGGAGGGTTTTGTTGCAGGTAGCATTGTGATCACTTCAGTATTAACCTCTCTTTGTCTGTGAGCTGTTCCCCATCAGCCACTGCCGAGGAGGGGAGAAACAGAATTAAAACTATGAAAGTAGAGTAAAAGTAAAGAACCAGGACCAACTGATCCTTTAAAAGATGTCCTGAACTACTCAGGTCTCACTTTTTGTTATTTTGAACGACACCTAGATCGGAATAATATGCTTCCTCAGGCGGGTAAAGAGTTTCTGGTTCGACTTAGATCCTCCTGTGGGATGCTTTTCCACGGTCGGTATCTGCTTCTTATCAACAGTCTGGGTGGAGGAGGGATGATGGCTTTTGCAGACGTCCTGGAGCAGACATGGGAGATCCGCAAGGAGCCAGACCAGCTCCGGGACTGGAGCAGGACAGGTGAGACATAAAAAGAGATGACTGATTATGATAAAAGTGATTACTAAGCTAATGTAAAACGTGTTCATACACACAGACTGGATCAGTCAATTTGGGTCAGCAATTAAGTTTCTAAACTAAGGAAACTCTTATCAGGATCTGAAAGTACCTCTTAAAAGTCACTTGTGATGATTTAGTTGTGTGTCTGCAGGAATAAATCAAATTCTAATTTGCACCACTGTTATTATTATTTTTAATAGTAGTTTTTAAGCTTATTTGTATCTTCTTTAAAGATTAATAACCCTCTCAATATATTGTCTTTGCTAAAAATCCCACTTCATCACCATATGGTCCAACTGGTGTGTTGGAACAAAGCACTTCACTGACCTTAACCAACAAACAGAGCTAAAATATTCAGTCAGAAGCTGCTTAGTCTGGTTTGAAAGAGCAGCATGTAATATATTTACATTTGCCCAGTGAAGGTCCACTGTGTTCGGGTTTTTTACCCAGACTTGAAACCACTTACAGCCCAGAGAGATTAAAAGACAAACATAGTCAGCAAGTTTCCTTCTGAACAGGCCTAAGGAGTAGAGATTGTTATTTTAAGTGATTAAATAGTTAAAGTAGTTGTAGTTGTATTGTGCGATCCGTGTGCAGACGGTTCATCAGGGCAGCGAGTATTTAAGACAAAGTCAGTGAAGTGATCCCAACTAGCGCTGTCATGCTGTTTTTAAAAGAGGGTGAGAACAAAACTCTATCCAGCATTTTGAATTTGGACTGCAGTACCCTTTTCAAACGCTTGGTGTCAGTCCTACATATTGCTCCTTTAGATTAATCAGTAAATTAACCTTTTTCAATCTGTTAATTTGATGATTTTATTTGTATAGCGCCAAATCACAACAGAAGTCGTGTCAAGGCAGTTTACAGTGTTTAAGGTTATGACCTTACAGAATATAACTGTATACAGAATTATATAGAAAACCCAATAATTCCATCTGCCTCGACAGGTTGGGGTGAGTGGAAAGAGAGAAAAAGTCTTTCCTTGATCTTTATTCCTTCTCTTTAAAGGACGCACGTTTGTGGTGGGCTGCTCCGTGGGTCCACTGCTGCACTACTGGTACTACTGGCTGGACAGAGTGTATGTGGGCAAAGCTCTAAACACGGTGGGAAAGAAGATCCTGGCAGACCAGCTGATTGGTTCACCAGTTGTTGGGATGGGATATTTTTTGGGTGAGAGGAGTTTGTTACCTTCCTTCTTAATGCTCACATTCATACTTGAATATTTGGTTGGATTTAACTCTAGAGTTCCACACACACAGCGTGACCCCGTTGCACATCAGACAGATTTGTATTTATTTTGCAGGGATGGATGTCATGGAAGGACACACTTTGTCTGAAGGATGGGAGGAGTTAAAAAACAAGTTTTTGGAACTTTATAAGGTGAGTAGACCTGTCAGGTTCTGTCCTGCAGATCTGGAGCAGCAGATCAGGCCGCATGTACTCACATTATTGTTTTCTCCTCATATCACACATTCTTCTTTAATCTTAGCTAGAGATAAGAAGCTAACTTTGCATCTGTATTTGCATTTTTAACTGTAACGTAGACTGAACATGACTGTGCTTGTGTCCAAAATGTGAGTTTGAGTCTTCATTTAGTTAAATATAAATCCTTCAGATGTTTGTGATCTTGACTTTTCCATAACTGCCATCATGTTGTTAATGTTTATGCTTTTAAGTGAAACTATTGACACACTGTCATAAAATCAAGTACAGATTTATGTGGAGCTTTTAAAATGACAATAGTTAACATATGAACACAAACAGCGGAGAGAAAGAGGAGAATACACACACTGACATTATGTGCAGCATCTTTACCCCTCAACTTTCAGCTCACCTAGTGACCTTTAGTTCACGACACTTGGCAAGTGTGGACACGTTGTTTTGTAGCTAATCTGAGTTGTTGTTGTTGGCAGACGAGCTGGTTTGTTTGGCCTCCTGCTCAGATGATCAACTTCTGCTTCCTCTCACCTAAATTCCGTGTGCTGTACATCAACTCTGTCTCCTTAGGGTGGGACACCTACCTCTCCTATCTCAAACACAGAGTAAGTTAAACACGCAGGAGATTAAAGGTGCATTCAGCTCAATGTTTATTGCACCATTTCACTTCTTTTATATGAAGAAACATGTAAATAACATCCAGTTTTGGTTTTATTGGTTTCTGATTTGTCAACAGGATGACAGCCAGCATACTGGAGGAGATGACATAAACGTTTAGTTCCTGCTCATCTGTGAAGCTGTAAAAAAAAACAATTTTACAATTTTATCTTTATCTTTTCTTTTATTCCTTTTAAAAATACTGCCAGAATGTTGTGTGTAGGTGTTATTTGGAGGATTGCTCTGCTTGTCCACACTTCTTTTCTTCTGTCAAAATGCAAATTAAGAGGAATTATCACGTTGAGACATTTCAGTGATGTGGGCAGTAAGCTGGCAGATATGGGTTTAATATTTGTTGTAAACAGTACTTTATGTTTGTAATCTTAATTGTCCTTGATGTAAATCTACACTACTCTGTTCTGTACACAGGACATCTGTCTGTCTTGGAAGATAAACTCCTCCTCCGTTGCTCTTTCTTCCATTTACCTTCAATAAAGGTTTGTTGTAGGGAGCTTTTTTTAAATTCAGTTTAAGGACGGGGGTTGTTGAAAAGGTTAACAGGCAAATGTGGGATTTGTGAAATCTGCCTGAAATTAAAATATTAAATTTGTGTTGGTGTAAACAGTCTGAGTGAGATAAACCAAGATATAAGAAACTCATATGAGACAAAAAATTGGAATTTAAAAAGCACAATATAAAACAACACACTGCACATGATATGAATAATACATGAAAGACATACAAGATGTTTCTTTGTCAAATGTTAACCATCACATCGTGTGCAGGAGAAAATAGCTTTAGCACTAGAGTGACAAGTATTTAGATTCTAAATCCTACAGGTTGCAGCAGTCTGACATAGAAAGTCGAACGCTCAGGAATAAATGTCACTTTAATGTGTGCAGATATTAAACCTGTGAGCTGTAGCTGTCTCAATAACAGGGATGGAGCTTTAAGCAAATACAGAACCTTATTCAAATATTGGCTGACCAGCCTCTAAAGGACTTAATACGTACCAGCCCAGAGTTTAGAGCACTCCTCCTTAGGCATTCAACACATCCTGCTGTCAAGGATGTAGTCTGTGTGTGTATGTGTGTGTGTGGGTGAACACTAATGCCGATGTGATCACCAGTGTTTCCTCAAAATGCTTGCAGCAAAACACCTCACTGTGCTGGTGTTCCTAATTGCAGTGACAACATGTGCAGGTAAGTCTACATTTCACATATTCATCACCATTTAAACTCCTTAAACTAATGTGTTTTATGGTGGTTGGCTCTGTGCTGAAGCAGTAGAAAAATGCAAAGTTATGCAAATAGGAAACTTCCTGCTGTGAGACGGAAGTTGTGCACTTTTGTCTGACGTAGCTTTGGTTCAGTTTTCTTCCCAATATCCAGCAAAATATTGTATTTAATTTTAATTGTAACTTTTATTGTAACTTTTTAATACCAATACCTAATGTATGAGGCCAGGGTTGCAGTAAAACATGTAGCCTCACAGTAAAACCTTTACATTCAAGCAGTATATTCATGTGAGCTGCTGTATACAAGGAAAATACAACTCAAAGTTTGTCTTTCTGCATGTTGTATGATGTGAAGTGAAAAATATGAATAAACCATGAGATGAGGTCAAAGTAAACTGGAACATCACATCTGGGCAGAAACTGTGGTAAATATTTGATCAGCAAAAGTGATTCTAAGTTAAATCTGCTGTGGCATCAGTGGCATTGTGTATGTGCAGACACTTGTACACAGTTCCAGCAGATTTGTAGCTATCTGTTAATCATTTCCCGCACTTTGTTAATTCTCTTTATTGAACATGCTACAGTGTTAACAGTCTCACTAAACTGTGACTTCATCACACGAGAAAAGCGTCACCGGTCTCTCATCAAGCCTCATTTAGAATATGGTCAGATTTACCTGCCTGAGGATCAGATGTCTGAACTCAACCTAGTGAGTCAAGTACGCATTTGTCAGTCGCTCCAAAGTAAACCAACGTTATTAGCCATAACCAATGTTATACTCTCATATAAAAGTATGTGGAAGTATAGTTGAACAATACTATATTTATACAACTAAATACACTGGAAAAATATCTTTCCAGAAAGATAAATAGGATCCTGTGAATACCTTCACAGCAGCTCTGTTATTAAAAAGCCCTCTGGGCAGTGGTGGCTAACGATTATTTGACTTGGTGGGGCTGTTACTCTTAGTCAACACCTGAATAAGAAAACCAAGGACACTCTGCGACTCACTTGCTGCTCTCACTAAGCAAAATAATCTTCTCAACATTAAAAACCTTTAACTTCCATAAAAAATCCATAAAACCATTTAAATTCACCAAATACTAAATAGATGTTGACAAACATGAGACCTGAATTTATTCTTTATTTCTTAAATGAGTGGAATAAAGTGGCTAAAAGTCAGTTTTTTTAGTGACATGCAAAGAGGGGCAGCCTCCCTTTCGTAAGATTTTTATTGGCTATTCAAAGAATTACATATGAAGAAGTCTTATTGCTTTATGAGTTTTATGGTGTCGCCTTCTTTGCCCTTTTTACACCCTTTTACTTGGATGAAGTGAAAGTGGGCTCAGGAAAAAGCTGTTGAGTTGCATTGTGTGTAATTGCATAACTGTAATGTTAAACCCATTATTTAAAAATAAAATGTTTGATGATTCATTTTACACTATGCATATATTTGAAATATTATTAAAATGAAAAACAAGTTAAGTTAATGGCTTTACATTAAACATTATGGTGCACATGAACCCTCTACTGCCCACTACTACTTCTGAAGTTTTCTCCTAAAACGTGTGTAGGAAAACATAAAACTAGGTTTGTGACTCAAATTAAATGCATTAATGAAAAAACAAAGTCCATGTTGGGTATGAGCATGCTGTGTGATCAATTTAAAGCTGGTGGCATCGAGTTTGAATATTGTCATGCAGCTCAATGGTTGTGGTCATTACTCTTGTACAACTTTGCTTTGCCCTAAGATGCTACTACCACTTTGTCATGCTTTGATAGAATAATCCATCATGGCAGTATGTGCACCCAATGTTGGTTTTAAAACAAGTTTTTTAGATAACAAATTGCCATTTTGCCCAGCGTGTGATGACGTGGCTTAATAACACAACCAGGAACGCTCTAGACTTGGGTGAATGAAACATGAACATTCATTAATTTAACTCAATTAAAATAATCACATGCGTTAACATGTTAATGTTGACAACACTGGTTTAAAGATCATCTTTGTCATCTTCCTTCAAAATACAGTGTCTCTCCTCTAGCATTGACCTGGTCAGGTGAAAATCTGTTGGGCATCATTATATGACTTGTTTCCTGTTTGCAGAACCCACCAATTCCTCTACACCTGCTCCCAAAACAGTTAACTTAACCACAACTGCTGCATTCACAACTTTAACCGTGACAGAGAAACCCAAGATTGTTTCAACCCCTGAGAAAATCACGACCAACACACCGCAGCATCTAACTTCAACAGCCCACACTGCAGTCTCTTCAAAAAATGTGTCAACACCGCTTTCAACTTCCCCACAAACACCCAACAGGACAGAAGAAACACGTCCCAGCCACACACCTGAGACAACAACGAACCACCAGACGTCCAACGAGACAGTTTCCCACGAAGTGACACTCCAACCAGCAACAGAATCACATAATGTCACTAAAATCACAATAAACACAACCAGTACAGGTCAGGATACCTTCAGCGGTTGTGGGTTTATGTTTTATTCAGTGAATCAGAGACTGGTTATTAAATCTGCAGCTTGAAGTTCATAAATCTTAAAACACTGTGCAGTTTTGTTTTTTTTTAAATAAAAAAGTCCCTTTCACTGGCAAATTTAAAGTTGCAAGTCTGCAAGTAACTTTGTGTGTCTCACATCCTCAGCATTTCCTTATGAGGGGGGAAAAGGTGACTTGGCAAGAAACCCTGGCCTTGTGGTTATTCTCTGCATCTTCTGTATCATCCTTGTCCTTGTGCTGGTCGTTGCTGTTGTGAAATGTATCCAGTCACCAAGGTCCAACTTCGACAGGCTTGAGGATGTCCCAATGGTAGGTTAGAAAATTTCAGGTTTTAGGTTTACAAAATGTACATTTAACCATTTATAATTAGAGGTGAGTAAGAATTTAATTCTTTTTGGTGATCCCTTAATGTTTCAACTAATTCCATAATAAGGTCAAAATGTCAGTGGATCCAATATTCTGGTAAATACATCAGCCTCATCTGTACATGTTGAGTTCAGTGCTAGCTATTGTTGGTATGCTAAGATGATGATTGTACCTAACATAACTGCATGTTCACATTGGCATGCTGATGTTATGTTGTACTGTGCTTGTACTCTCAGTTCAGATTTCTATTTGAAGCAGAGATTTTCTTCATGTGCACCACATGTTTAAGCAAAGTCAGGCAGTGATGCCATATCTGGATCACACTCAGCCCAAGAAACTGGGCCCACAATGTGGAATATATTGCTCAACCACTAATGCTTATGGTGAGTTGGAAAATGTCATACTAAGAACTCAAGTTGCGCCTGCTGTTTGCAACTTGCCTCATATTTCCACCAGCAGGGGGCAACGCCAGCTGGAAATGATGGTAGTATTAAAACATTCAAGGCGTGACTCTGGACACCACAATATCTTGCTCCACAGAAACTGAACTGTGAACCCTGGCAGTTTACAAGTGCTGGCATTTAAAACATGCCATGTGTCATTCTTCCTTTTCCCCTCAGTAGACAGCACAGTGGTTTGCTGCTGTCTCTTTTACACAAACAGGAAGCCTGACTGGATTGTGAGTGTGTGAAAAGTCAGAAACAGGATAGTGTGTAATGAGCATGTAATGACCTGAATCAGGTCTCTACTGTGTGAAAAACAGATGATCTCTTTAGGGCTGTAACCAAAACACACCATGAAATATAATTACAGTTTGTTTTTAAATCTATTGCCACATAAGTGTAGATATAGTGTGATGAATGTGAACATACACAACAACATAAATGAGCAGAACATTTTTAAAATTAAAATGTCTTTTACAAGACAACTTTGCATCGACTCTAGCTATTATTTAGTTCCTGTTTATAGAGTCTCCAAAAACATGTTCACCGTGTACTGCATTTTAATATTCAGTACATAACATCATGATGATCGGCAGCTTTTATCAGTCCATGGTTGTCAAACTACAGTGACCCTGTGGCGTGAAACAAAACAGTTCATAAAACATTTTAACATTATATAAACACAGCAAAAGGATAAAAATAGCAGCAGAAAATCATATTGATGACTGCACACAGCCAACTTAATTCAGAGTTCTTGGAAAATCAAAGTGTAGTCGTAATATTATATAACAGCCACAGATGCAGTGACTGGCATGGATTGAGCCAGTCGTTTATGCTTTTGCCCCGACACTCTTGCAAGGTCATGTAAACACATTGCAAATATTAGTGTCCTTTGTTAAAACATCCCCCTAATTATCCCTCCCCCCTTCATTCGTCCTTTCTTTCCAAAGGTTAAAGGTAAGAATTTATGCAACAGCTCTGCAGCGTAGGTACAAAGCAGAAAATAAATCAAAACACAGGAAGTTTTGGAGCACATCTTGAGCATCTTTACCAGTTTTTGCATCTTTAATGAATTTTGAATAATTTAATTGATCAAGCCTTTATTCTGATTTTCTTTTGACTTGTTTACATCAACGCCTGAAATGACACAAAATACAACTTGTCCAGTGCATGATGTGATACTTTCTACCTGCTTCTTACCCTTAATAGTACTGTGTCAAATTCAAAACACATTTAGAAACACAATCAAATACCTCCTTTGTGCAGATGTGGATAGGTTGGTAGAACTAACCATCCATGAACTGTACGGTTAGTAATTTGACTCCAGGTCCCTCGTGGCCACATGTCAAGGTGTCCTTGGACAAGACACTAAAACCTCATAATAGTGCCGTCATATATGTGCAGCTGTCCAACAAGTATTTCCACACAGGGAAGATAAAGTATGTAAAAAAAAAATCTGAATTGTAAATCAGTGCACAGCTATGCCTTATTGCAAAAACTTCAGCTTAGTTGGTACAAACACAGTAGATCTGTAACACCAGACATCCAGTACTGACATTCCAGCTCCATGTTTGGTGTTAGTTATTATGAATGACTTTTTTTTCACCCCTCTGCTGTTTCCTTTCTCTCCCCAGGGCAACGTGAATGAGCAGTCTCCCTTTGCCCAGTACGCAAAATGACAGAGAAGATTTTATCAGACAATGAAGTCCAGGAGGATTCTGGTCTGCTGTATGACCCTGATGTTTGTGGACAGAAAAAATTAAACACAGAAATGTCACTCACACCAGCAGTGACTTCAGCTTTAGCCACACAAGAAAAATACAGGTTTAGGGTTTTCTCTTAGGCTCTTATTTCTTTATGAAGCACTTTCGTCACTGACAGAATATATGTATCTCTTGTAATTCTCTCTCTCTGATGTTTATTCAAAAAAAGAATCAGGATAAATCCTTTAAATGTATGTGATTTCTCATGATGATTTTAGGATATGCGCAATTGCACATTTATGTAAACAGTGCACAGGAAGATGCGTCGCCAGTGTTCAAAGTGTATACTGTATAACCTTGATGTTATCTGCATGTGCAAATATAGGCAGGTATTGTATACATTGTAACTGAATATACAAATTATATTTATCATAATATAGTTTGTATCATATTATTTATTTCTTGTACAAATAATCTGCGTTGGCCTCTGACCTCCAGTGCAACTTGTAGTCTTACAAATAGTGTTCAGGCAGAAATAAACACAATGATTGACAGTATAGTAGAATATATAAAAGTATAGAATAATATAGCAAATAAGCATTAAGACTCTCAACTTACCATGAAAAAATGTTAAAAATCATAGTTGTAACGAGACATAATCTTTATTAATATTAATCTGGTCCTATTATTTCTGCCTTTATGAAGACATGAAACCAGTCAACAGAAACAGTTGTTCACTTGTACAATCTGGCTGATCAGAAACTCTAAGACAAATATAATGTGGTTTTGATGTTTATAATGAAATAAAAAACAATCATCTCAAAACAAACAGTTTTTAAATGTGTTGTATTTCATTGAAATCCCTGACTCATACTGACATTATGCTGAGGAACTCCCCTGAAACATGCTCTGTTGTCTTGTCAGCCACGCGTTAACATGTCAAGTTTGCCCAGATATGACTCAGACTTCAGAGATAAAGCCTGTTGTCTGCTGGGGTTTGATGGGTAAGATTACCAAAAAAGGTCAGAGACACTAAAATGACTGTGGAAAAAAACTGGATGAGTGTTATCTTGCTATCTGCTCTCTTTATGTCTGCAAGTTCTACCCTCACTGAGACACTGCCAGTGAAAAACCTAACAGGGGCATGTACAGATGTGATCTACTGGCCTGTAAATCTGAAACATATGAATACCATCATAGTCCTCAAGTGAGGACCATTCATTTAGTTGTTCTCTTCATTATTTTCATTTTTACACACTTTTTATTGTAATGTGCATAAAATCACCACATGAACGATGTGTATTGTGCAACATGATTGTTGGAATTGATGTGTGTAATGGAAAATGAAAAAAAAACTCACTTTATGGGTAAATTACAAAGCCAACGGATAACCAGCAGTTGTCCACAATGTTTTATTGTATTGTTATTTTTACTTCGGTAAATCTTCCGAATACCTTTCAAACTCAACGTGCTGCTGGAGTCTGAAGAACAAAAATGTCTTAGTTATCCAAACACTTAAAAATAGATATTAAAGGCAGACACTTAGCAGACAGAGTCCAAACAGAGCAGGTAAAAGGTTAAGAAAGGTGATAGGGAAAAGCATGTAATAAAATAAAATAAAATAAATCAGATAAGTCAGTGTGACCTAAATAAACAACAGATATGCAAATAATCAAACAGATTAGGGGTGTGTGTGTGTGTGTGTGTGTGGGGGGGGGTGTTTTATCCTATTTTCACAACAGTGAACAGCTTCAGCAGACCTCGTGTTAGGTGTAGTAAAGTTGTTTACCTCCTGGAGCTCCACTTCCTGTCATGTGACCAGCTCGTCGACGTCACGGTGACGGCGGGGGCACGCAGCGCTGCATGCTGCAGAGTTTGAAGTCTAACTAACTACTGTAATTGGCAGCAATAAAAATGGAAAACAGCGATAACTGCAGCAGCGTTACCTGACACACACCTTCAGCTCTCGGCGGCATTGTTCTGCAAGAAAACAACCCGTGGGAGAAGACGAGCGGTCGTGAAGGTGAGTGAGAAAGAGTCTTTAAAGACTTGAAACTGTGAAACCGCGGCAGGTGAGACACAGCGGGTCAGCTGATGTCAGCGTGTAAATGCTTCCCGCGAAGAAATAGTAAAACCCCTCAGGGATAATAGTTAAAAATAGTTTAGTTCAAGGAAAAGTCCATTCTGAGAAAGAAAAAGAAAAAACACCGATTTCACTATAGGAGTCTGGTACTGTCTCTATCTATAGAACACAAAAAATAACGTGTGTGTGATACTGTGATACTCAAACACCTAAATCGGTGACAGACTGACATGATCTAATTTAACGGTGTACATCGCCACTGTAACACACACACGTGTGTTCCTGCCACTTTGTTGTATATTTTCTTTGTAACCCCATGGTTTTCCTGTAAAAGCACGTTGCTTTTCTATGGAAGTTCGTCATAGTGTTTATGTATGAGTGTAATACTCCCACATGGACTCGCCCTGGTGTAATATTTGTGTAAGATCCTCTATAGTGTTTATCATAAGATCAGAGCAAGTATTTCGCAGTATCAGTGGCAGTATTTTCCACTCACAGCTGTGTATTGTATTGTATTGTATTGTATTGTAGTTAATGTTATGTAAGCAGCAGAGTGTGTGTTGGAATATTTCAGATTCATGAGCAAACCAACAAGGAATTTATTTCCCCAAAATATTTATCCCCCATTCTGTCTTTATCTCCTTCCTTCCTCCCTATCTGCTTCCTTTACTCTGGTAAACCCCCACAGAGATGCTCAGAGATGGTCTGTGCGTGTCGATGTGGTCAAACCCTTTCTTTCCGTTATGTTTTTTTAATCTCCTGTGGGTTGAAGGGCAGAGAGAATGACGATGATCTCATTTAGTCTTCCATCATTTCTGATGTTTGTCTTTATCTTAACTTCTTTCTGACTCTAGAAAAATATGTCACTACTCATTGTCTGTGCACTGTTTTCCTGTTTCTGCCCCTACTTGAGGTTCCTTTAAGTCTGTGATACTTAATTCAATCAGGCAAATTCTTTTTCTTTGTACTATTGCCCTTTTTCTGCTACATTGCACATAAGTGGTTTTCCATTTGATGGAGTCGAGGTCCAGTGGGTTCAGTATTCAGAGGTATTTGTTGAATCGAGTTACCCAGATGACGTGGGAACCAGCAACAGGCTAAAAGCTTAATTTCATTATTTTTACTTTTCGTGGTCAGAAGGATAAGAACATACAAATATCCAGTTTGCTGTTCTAAATTACTAATAATACCATTAAATTCATTATTCTTTAAACTGTAGACTCCAATTGATACAGTTATCGAGCCTCTTTACATTCATTCATAAGCGAGATTAAAACAGTAACCTGGCCTGTTTTCTCTCTACCTGCTGTGCTGCTGCTGTCCACCACACCACACACAGCAGCGTGACAAACTGCATGTCTGCACTCTGAGTATCAATTCTGTCAGACCAGTTTCTGTTATGTGTAAAACTTTAGGAATCCCTCGGTGTCAGCACTTCAACAAGTAACACAGACACCCAGACGTGGCTGTCCTCTGGGTGTCCATTAGATGGCATTCTTCTCCAGCACTAAGCCGCCTCCTCATTTTCTTATCCATCGCCATCTGAGACTGTTTAATGTGCAAACATTTGCAGAGCCAGTGCCTAAATCTGCTTTTGTCTGTTTGCATGACTCACAGTAATTTGACATCACAATTAATGTAATTTGTCTTGTCACTACTTAGAAATTGCTGGTGAGAGGAAGAAACTTTTTTTTTATTGAGAGGTGAGTAATCAGTTTTCAGGGTTTTGCTGCAGCTAAACTTTCTGTTTAAGTGTGATACTATATTTAGGTGTTGGCTCAGGCTTTCCTGTTGTTGTAAGTTTGTCTGTGTGTTAGTTTGAGCAGTTTGTTGGTGATTGTGTAGAAAAATACAGACTAACTAAGATTTAGTTTTGTACATTAAACATACATTAAATGCATTCACTAATTCAGCAAAACAGAATAAAAACAGAAAAAATAATAAAAACATAGCTATATATAAAAGGATTATGACTATAAGTTGCTCCAGTCTGTCAGATATTACTGTCCAACTATACATGAACAAGGCAATATTTGATATGTTTGGCTTCTCAGAAATGTTGTCAATCAGTGTGATCTGGAAACCAGCATGTGGGTTTAACTCCTTCCTGTATAATTTATGAACATATGTGGTCACAGTGGAGGAGTGGAGATATCTCTATATCTATATAGTCATAAAACAATCTAAATGCCAACATGCTCTGCAACAAACACCTGTTTGTTTCAAGTTGGACGATAAGATCAATATCACTTATATGTCCGTATAGTAAATACAAAGCATCAACCAGAAGCTGGTTAGCTTAGCACAGAGGCTGGAAGGGTCTAGTAGGCACATGCCCAGAGGCCTGTCGAGGTAAGATAGAAGATAAAGAGTAAAAGGAAGTGAAATGAATGTATGTGGTTGGCAATCACATTTACCTCTTGTTTCATAGCGAATCTCCTGATTGTTGCTCAGAGCCTTCGCTGACCTTATCAGCTGAAGTATTAACAAGCCTTCCTGCTGTGCGTCACTGCCAGGACGGCATCACAAGACACCTTGGGTGTTCACTTTATGATGAACGATTGTAGAATTTAAGACAAGGATACCACTGCTGAGATAGTTAATCATTACAGACTCTGCTGTGCCGCACTACACGCACTGTGAATGTTGATATAACTGCTGCACCATATGGTTGCACTTCATCATGTACTGTATCATGGCATCAATAAACGCTGAAAATGGCACAATTAATTATTTTCATTTCATTAAATTCATTTGTCTGACAGTTGATGGGAGGATCGTTTCCGTTTTATGTTGTGAAGGCTTGAAAGGTGGTCGACGTTTCTAATGCACCTGCATTTTATGGAACAAAGATGAGATGTTATTAGGATCTGAAAGCTTTCCAGTTAAATAGACCCTCCTCACAGCAGGCAACACAATTACAGAACATTCATACGTGAAACTAATAACGTAAACGATAGACCTTTCAGGTGTGTCAAAGAGGTCATGGTACAACTAAATGGAAAGCAGCCAGTATTAAACTTATCAGCTGGCACATGTGGCAAGTCAGAGTGCCCTATATGATAAATCAGATCACTGGGAAGATTTTTCCTTTGGCTGAACACTCTTAAGGAACTTATCATCCCCGGAGCGTGTCAGCTCACGACAGAGAAAATGCAGGCAGTAAAAAGGCTGTCATTATTCTGAGAAGTGACAGATTCTTCTTTGAAAAGAAACTGACCAGAATTTCAAAGTACTGTTGCTGCACGGAGGCTGTCGGTGTGAAAAAAGCATCTTGAAATGGAGTAGTGCTCTGGTTAAAAAAAAAAAAAAAGAAGCAGGCTGTAGTGAAGTGTAAGTGGAGAGAGCAGAGGTTTTCGAGGCACACTGAAAAGCCTGATTTCTCACTGTGCTGACCTTTTTTTATTCTTTTGTTAGAAGGCAAAAGAAATAAAGAATTCAGCGAGTTTCAAGGAAGGATTCAAATACTGTAGTTACAAATAGAAAGCTCTGAGTGTGCGCACTTCTGTCAAGGCTGCATAATCCACTGTGATATTTCAATAAATGGTCTTTTTTTACTATTTGATTTTTCAACCGTAAATTGGGAAAAGCTTTTCTGGGCACTGCCAGTTTCAAGTAAAGGTCCTATTAAGTTTTCTCATAGACAATGTTACATGACTCACAGGTGGAGTTTTGCTATGACTTTTATCAGCATGAAACTTTCCTGAATGAAACATGCTGTTGAAAATATCTCAGCATGATCATTTGAGCATTTTGGCCAGAAACATCAATCAAATCACTTTAATATTGTGTTACAGGCAGGAGGTGTACAGTCTGCAGCTTAAATGAATTTTTACATGAATTCAGTGGTTATTGCTGACTGACATGAACATTAAAAACATAACCGTTGTATTTGTTCAGATGTCACTTGGCAAAAAATTGTGTTTGTATGTAAGAATGTAATTATGTGCTTCGTTATGAATAACTTGCCTCCAAATGTAGCTCTACTTTCAAGACATCTGGCCATTGTTCTGTAGAAGCAGCAAATCTACAGAAGATAGGAGAGAAAAATCAGTCCCTGCAGGATTTCTGATCATTTTTTATTAGATTTTGTGGCAGGACAATTTGCTCCACTGAGAATAAACCTTACTGTTCTAGCTGTTCTTTAGTTTATCAGGCAAGCGGGTCTTCATTGTTGTGTGATTTATACTACACTTACCACCAACCATGTTTATGTACTTACAATAGATCTGGATGCAACAGCCTCTGTTACTGTGATTTGTCTTTTCTGTTGTCTCAGAGTTTCAGCTATTCTCCTTTTGTGTTTTTAAGTAGAAAACTGTCAGTCACTGACTTTTGTCTGTATGTGATGCAAAAAATATCCTCACTTTCATGCCGAACCTCAGGAAACTGCAATGCAAGGTCTTTTGCAGTAACTTTTGCAGACACCCCATCTCTACCAGACGTTCCCTGTGCCCTCAAACTTTATACAATACAATTTTCTGGAAGTTTTCTCTCTTCTCGTCATAAGTGGGCCTACCATTTGTTTTGGTGCACAGGTTTTACTTTAAATCCATGCCTACACCAAAAGTGAGTCAAGCCGCATTTTTGATATGGGCGTATTACACAACCAGTGCACTCTTATTTTAATCAATCCAGCTGTCTACACCGCCCACATGTTTGCTCAGGCGACACTTAGTATGTGTGCAAATGCAATCCAAAGGGTAATTTTAGGCTTCAAGTCTATTTTCATGTGTTTACACATGTAACCACAGTGATGCTGGAGTATTTCCAAAATGTGTGTGACCTACACTTTGTACTGGACGTAAATGCAAAACCAAAACTGTTGCCGTTACTCTGCTAACACGCTGCCCATGCTACACTTTCTGTGTAGAATTCATGGGAGTTGGTTGAATTGCTGTTGATGTGAAGCGGGTGCAACAAGATCAAGTCATCAAAAGAACGTCGGTAAAGTCTCAGACTGTGAAAAACTATGTCAGAAATTTATAGGAACATTGCATTTATGTCTGTTTCATGTATTAATGTTCTACTCTGTATGTCCGCATCACGCTACACAGATCTGCTATTTTTTTATCTTTTCAGTGAGTGTTTAGGTCAGATGCTTTATGTATATCATAATAAGCTCAATTTCACTTCAACAATAAAAACATGGATGGAATAAACTCAGTATATACTCAAAGCAGGCCAATGAAATGAAAGGATCTGACTTAAAATGGGAATACCTAATGGTGAAAAGCCTTTCTAGTTTTATCTTTGATTAACAAAATTAAATAAAAACCTGTATTTCCACCTGTATCCTGCTCCTTTGTATCTTCTTTCTTTTAGTCATAGTCTACATTTCTGCTAAATGTATCTGAAACACTGAAATCTGTTAATAGGAATCCACATGAATGTGTTCTAACTAGCGAACAAAAATTTAATTTATTTCTTTGTGTATATTGTGTTTGTCCTGGTTAAATATAAACTAGATCTCAGACATACTTTGATTCAAACAGCTATCGCTGTGTGCAATGTGCGCAAACACAAAGCTGTGATAGTGTTGTAAACCTCATAAAAGAGTTTCCTGTTTACTTTTATGATTAATAGACTTTTCTGGCCTGGAATCAGCTTGTTTGTCACATGCTACCACTGTACTTTGCCCATCACTTTCATTTATACCATTGTGCCTCTAAACATTACATCCTTTTAATGTTTAATGGCTAATTCCACATTTCAAAAATGAAAAATCTCAAACGTGCAGGCTCGGATTTTCCTCCAGCAGGTGAACAGCAGGTCCTGTTTACAGTTGGGTCTGATGAGTAGCACAGGCTGCTTTTCCATGGAGACATGAAGCAGCAGGAAAGTGATGAACAGCATGTATGATGTTTTATAAATCTGATAAGAGTAGGAATAACATCAATTGTGTGCAGGTGCAGAAGCCTGTTTTCTTTTTATCCCAGCTACAAATGAGCTGTGTGCAAAAAAACACCTACCAGTCAACTTGGAAAGGGAGTCACACTGTGTGCATGTCACATCAGCAAAGTCCTTCAACCAGACCAGAGCAGCCACCCATCCTAACAATCATTACACACAGCTGTGGATATTTACGAAGCCAATTTGATCATTAATCAGTCTCACGTGTGAATTATCAGAAACAGTGTTATACATCTGTTCTTTAAGCTCAAATAGTAGATATTACATTAAAGTCTTACGCCTCACCTTTCACTGGGTTTACATCAGTTTCAAAGTGATATCAAGTTTTCTCTTGACCTACATCCTGTAGAGCATTCTTGACTTATCATTCAGTCACTGGTGTTTTTCTTCACTAAATGCAAATAAATCTAGGCTGTGCTTCGAGCAGGTTGTTTTTTACTTTTCCTTTAAACAGTCCCTTTCTAGAATGTACTATTTTGTCTATGCTTTTATTTCTTTGATAGTAGATTTTTGTTTTTTAGCCTCATCTTCTTCACAATCTAAATAGGTTTGCAGCTGTGAGCTCTTTTTTGTATGAACTAACTAAAACAATGCAACCCAAGAAACATTTACTAGCCTAGTGCCTAATTACATTTAAACCCTTAACTCTCAGCACTATGGGCCTCATTTGCTAAAATGGCAAACAGAAAGTACTACATTGTGTTTGTAATTTGTAAAATTGCACATTATTATTGGCAGATGTCACTGACGACTGACGATATGTATGGCCTGAGTGTGTAGTTTAATAGTTAATGACCTTCATTGGATCCTGTTGACTAACGATAGCAATTTTAACAGATGAAACTGATAAAGTCCTCATACACAGATTTCTGGTTTAGCTCCTCGTCGCCTGTCCCCTAGAGCTGCTGGTGGTTATAAGTGAGGTCAGACTTGCAAACTGTAATAACCTAATCAGACAAAACAGAACTATCCATGATATGTGAAGTATGTTGCATGTTGACGAAGAATGATTCCCAAATTTTACATTGCGTCATAAACTAGCTTAAAATAGTTTTATACCAGTGTTGCATCAACATTTTGAGAAAATACACAGTTCAAACAACATACATATGAATCACACTCAAGTTAAAAGCAAGATAAAAGTTTACTCAATTTACTGTTTTGTCATTTTTGAGCCTTTATATGAAATGTTAAAGGATGTCCATGCTAGTTCATTTTAGTAGGCTTTGCAGACATATTATGTCCCTGTAATAATTTCTGTTTATTGTATTAGTTTTAATTATTCCTGTATTTTATGAGTCTGTGTGCACTGAGCACTGTGCTCGTGACTTGAAAATAAACAAATCACTTAATAAAGTAATAAAATAACTCTGAATTGAAAAAGCTTTTTAGCTGTTTTGGTGCCTCTGGCATACACACGCATACATTCATGCATCACTCAGCACATGGTAACACCAGTTGGTGTAGATGAGTCAGATGAATATAGATGAAAATCCTGGTTCAGTGTTTAGTTTTGTTTTTATAAGACTATTATACTCACGTATTTTCTTTTTTCTTCTTTGTGTGCATCATTGTAAAATAACTTTTTGTTATGGTGGGAATTCATGCAGGAAAATTGGTTTTGAATGTCAGAGATCTCTGCTCGTGATGTGATGGATGATTAATTTGATTCTCATCAATGTGTTTTATGAGATAGTAGCAGTCTGTGTTATTTCACATTTGTGCAGAACCCAATTTAATACCACTATACTCCCTAAAGATCACCCTGTAGTAATGTATCTTACTGCAAAGAAAACTCTTAATTTCAAAACACCCTCATTGTTTTTCCTTCTTTTCAGTTGCTGTCCTTCTGCTGCAACAACTAACCAGCATCAATGTCTTGGTATGAAGTAAATAAGGTTTGTGACGTCTCTTCACAGAACACACACACACACACACACACAAACTCACCTTCTACCCACCTTAACGAATGTGTGTGTAGTAACTCTGCAGGTGAAGTTGGACTGTGATTATCTCATAATGAATGTTTCATCTTTATTTCACTGCTTTGTTTGCAGTTAATAAAAACACAGACAATTGTTTTTTTACACAGAAGGATGAGTATTATCCTCTGCCTGCTATGTAAGTTAACTCAGTGAGTGTTTTTGAGAATTCTTTTGTGAAGACTTTCAGCTTTTGTCTGCCTGCAGAGTTAATCGTGCCACTCACCTCCAGAGAGATGTTAGAGCAGGGAATGAGAATGAAAGAGCTCTTTGGAGACTGACTCTATTTATGGAGCAATGCTAATCATACTCTTTGCACCCCATGTCACGTCATTATTCACACAGACGAATGTTTCCAGCTTGGCATCAAAGGAACTGGCTTTTTTTGGCTGCCAGATTTTATACACTCACATGTATGTGTGCACGTATCATATGCCCAGTAGGAAGATTTATCCAGCTCTGCTCCTCTCACTATTGTGAAGAATTATTATTAATTTTCCTCCAATAGTGACAGCTTTGATTGATCCTCACAAGTTCATGAAGGATCAAAGTGTACTGATGAAATGCTCTTTTTCACGATTATATCATTTTAGAACACAGTGTTTGACATATGGGAGATACCAGCATTAAACCTTGGATGTGCTCAGTACACACTTTCTGTACATACAGTATACACACTCGTGCATCAGGTTCTGTTTCCCCAAATGGCCACAACTTTTTTTTGTTTCATCTCCAATAGTACAAAACATACAAATCCTAAATGTCAAACAACCAGCTCATATGAAAAGGTAAAACACCCCGTGGCACCCATTAAGTTGTTTATCCTGCGCACAAATGGCTGAATGACATGTTTTTATTCCCTGTGTGAAAAAAATGCAATAGGTTTGTTTGTGGGGGTGTGTTGTTTCATTTACTGATGCGATGGTCGAGGTAGGGAGTGTGTGTTTTAAAATCATATTGGATGCTGAAATACTGTGCAGTGGTTTGTAGGTGAAGATTAGATTCAGGTTAAGGCAGATCTTCACTTCAGCTTGTGTGAAAGCCACATACAAATGTTAGAGAATCCTTTTAGCGATTTGATTATCTGCAGTTGCAGAACAAACCAAACAACTGATGAGCAAAAATGAGGGCGAGACAAAAAGAGATCAAGAGGTAGTAACAGCAGAGAAAAGGATTTGCATGCAGACAACATATTTCCAGTTCAGTTGTACCTAAAGTATAGTAACAAAAGTAAGAGACTTGCCATGTTGGATGTCGTACATGTAGAATTGTTGTGCAAGAGCACCATGTATTGAACACACAGTTTTCTTTTAGTGAATTGTGAGCTGAACTGTATCTGGTTGCAACTTGTTGTTAACACGCCGGGTGACTGTGACTAACAAAGGCTTTGCTTTCTTCGTGAGCATGTGAGGCCTTCTGGGACTGTACAGAGCGTAGGTCAGTCACATTTCAAAAGCACTCACAGCTGAATGGTCTATATTGGTCACAGAACTTCTGAAATGCTGTCAGAAACCCTATGAGACTGTACAAACGAGACTGCTTTGAGCTAAATGCTAATGTCAGAAACTAAGAAACTTACAAGGACAATACTACATGCTGACAGTTCTTACGTGACTGAGTGTGTTAATATGCTAAATTTGCACTGACGATAATGTCGTTAAATGAATAAATGTCATTAAAAGTGTGCATTATTTCAGGTGTTTAATCATAAACCAAAGTCCTGATCTCCATGTGGTGTTAGGGAAAGTAAAGCAGGATTAATCCTCTCTGTACTTTAACATTACTTAATAACTAAGCTATTTTACTCTAGTTCCAAATGATGGACCACTTGGACCCACCAGTCGTTCAGTATTAAAAGCAAATGGCTTATACTTTATATAGGTTGTTCTTTTACACAGACCTCAATAATCAAACAAGAAGAAATCAGTCATAGAAGAGGCATAAAGGCTATTTTTACACCCTTAGTGATGAAAAAAAATCACACCACAAACAAATGCTGCGCTGCTACAGCCTAGTGTAAGTAATAACTGTACTATTGTATCGGTGTTATGTTACACGTTCATCTTCTCCGAGCTGTGATGAGCCATTACTCAGTCACTCTACTTGAGCACTGACACAGTTGAGGTCTGAGGTCTGGTTCCAACTGTGTCCTGTCACACTGTGCTGAAAATATGACAGGCACTTTAGGAGAAAGCGTGAGTCATGAGCATTCATACAGCACAGTCCTCTTGATTAATGGAGACACATGTGACCGCCAGCTCACTGGTTTTTAGTAGGACAGGCCTGCTGAGAAACCACCATCCCATCTAATCACACACCAGCCTTACAGCCTCCATCTCATTCTCACTTTCTGTGTTTGGCTTGGTGGGAGACCTGCCAGGTGATAACACAGCCAGCTGCTTCCTCTCTTTGCTGTTGATTGGGTGGGGAGGGAAAAAGTGTTGTTCAGCTTAACAAAAAGAAAATCATGTTGAGGAAAACCAGAAGTGTGCTGCTGTTAATGAAGTTATAATGTGCTGCTATGAGGTGAAAATATCACACCTCTAAAATGTCACTTTGCAGTGAAAATATCAGATCAGTGTGTGTGTGTGTGTGTGTGCGTGAGAAACAGTAATTTGCTTATAATACAGAGAAAACTAGCTGTGGTTCGATAGTAATAATATTACTGACTCCAGTGTTTTGTTTTGACACAAACCTTCAGTCAGTGACGATAAAACAAAGTTAAAGGTCTTTCTGCGCCACAGTAACCAGGTTAAATGGACTGCACTGAGCTGCCATGAAAACCACAACCTCTGCACGATGACGGTAAATTAGTTGCCACATCTGGATGAGCATGTTCACGTGTGTTAGCTCAACACCAGCAGTGTATTTATGTGCAGTTAAGTAACAGGGTTACAGGTGGTTTTCTCTAGAGAGCTCGTCTTTCAAAATGTCTCCGAAAAGAAAACGGGTTTCTCTAAATAGGGCATTGGAGTTGATTCACTTGATTTCACCAGCGAGACCTCTTCTCCTGTGTAGTTGTTTCTAATTAGCGTGGATGTGAGCATGTGTAAAAAGCCAAAGTGTTTGGACCAGGAAAACAGAGTTGTGATATCTGATTGGATGGATGAACAGAAAGTTTTGTTTTTGTATTTAAGAACACAAAAATGTTGCCCCTAGAAATATAAATAAGTACATTTCCAGTATCTACTAAACCCAGCCACATTCCTGTTGTGAGGAAAAGCACTGTGTACACAACACATATACACACGCACACACACAAACTAATGCTTTTAAAATCAGGTTGGGGTAGGGGAGAAACGTGATTACTGACCGCCTGCATGTACTCGATGGTTTGCACGACCTGTTTTGTCTGAATAACCGGGTTTCTTGAGCGCCGGTGAATGCAGCGATATTCTGTATAGGAAGTAAATCCTGTGTGAGTGTGAGTACAGTGTGTACAAAACCTAATATCTAGTGCAGACAGTTACCTTATATGAATTTGTGTGTTTTGATAAAATGCCTTAGTGCTTTAAAGACAAACTCTTTATTGATGTCCATTCATTTGGGGTTAGTAATGTGCATATAAAAGGGATTCCAGCATATAGATGTGTACTAACCTGCTATAGACAGCTAATCAGCCCAAATCAACCTAGGGACTCTGCAGACACTGACACTATTCAAAATTAGATTAAATGTATGTGAAATCCCAGTGGTCAGACGTTAGGACAGGCCTGTCAGTTAGGTTTGGTTTTTGATGCTTGATGGCACCAGTCAGGGAAATGAGATTTGCTTTTAGACCTCTAGGATAGCAAATCAATATCCATCAGTTCTCAGCATCAGGTAAGGAGTCTGTGAACTCTGCTGATGCACAAATTACATCAAGCTCTGAGCCGCCGGGATGTCGGCAAAAACGGTGGTGAGAAGTCATGGTTATGTACCGTTTACTCACACGCGCACGCAGGCAGACTCGCACACTCCGCTTGCCTTATTGTTGTTTGTCAACCAGACAAAGCGGCTGTCTCGCTGCCTGTCGTCTTGTCGTCTTTCACTGCTGTTATCTATTACACTGCATCAGCGGATATTACATAGATGCGCAAGAACAACACAGCAATTTAATGGTCTGGGAAAAAGACAAACAAACCACTTACTTAGAGTCATGTGTGAAAAGTGTTTGTGCTTCGACTGCAGTACCCTCAGGACCAATTGAGCAGATGCCACTTGTCCCTGAACTAATACATGTTGTGATTAGCTATTGATCAACTTTATTTATTTGTTCAGCGTTTTAGAATTGAGACAGCAAACTAATTGCACCATTTAGTTTGTTACAGCAGGATTATTGAATTATATTTATGCACAATAAGCTGTGCTCATGTGTTGCAAACATATTACATGGTAATTGTAACTGATTAGATCATAGCTCACGATTTTTGTGGGACATTGAAGTCTCATCTTGAAAGAGCTTTGAGTAATTTGTGTTACGTTGACTTAATTCCAATGATAGAGAGCACAGTGTCCTTAGCGGGTACACTCTGCACCCCTGTGAAATGAAAGACATCTACAATATGATGCTATACAGTATTTTGTAAAACTGTACTAAAGGATGGTCAAGAAGCAGAGGAGGAAAAAGGCTGTTGAGTCCCAGTGCAGCTAAATTTATTTTAGTTTGTGTTGTTTCTAATGTGATATGCGGTAAACAAAGTGACCATTAATTTCAACAAGCATATCTTAATAGATCTTAATAAAAACTGAGGATTAGAATATTTCTGAAGCTGCACATGAAAACAACATCTAGCCAATTTATGCATTGATAACAGGTTTTGATTGTCATGTTCTTCCCCCCTCCTTCTCGGGCCGCAGGGCCGTAGGGACTCTCTTCCGGTCCACCATGTGGTGCGGCGGCGGTTCTCTGGCCCCGTGGTGCTGCCTCCCCTGTGGAGGAGACACTCCTGCCAGGAGAATCAATATGACGGCCGAAGGATGTCTGCGTTACCTGGCCTGCCTCTGCACCGACTGGAAGAGCTGTACAGCCAAGCACTGGCCAGCCACGACGAGCACCGGTCAGTGACATACAAAGTTCAGAGAGCTTCAGTGTTAAATGCCGTTATGTGAGATTTTCTGTGCATCATGCATTGGAATGAATACTGTGTGCTGTCTTTGCTGTTGTGACTGCCTGCTGTCTGTGGGAAAGTGGACCCAAAGGACCCATATTTTTTTATTATTTTTGTTTGCTGAGACTTTAATAGCTTCACGGATCATAAGTTATCACAGGTTACAGAGTGGAGGTGTTACTGCCTGTTCCCTGTTCACCTCAGGGCTGAGTATGAATAATAAATTACTTGATGATTCTGTCTGTAGCTTGCTGGGGGCTGTATATAATCAGGACTCTTAATGCTGTGTTTTGATGGAGTATTATTAATGTGTACATGAACGTGTGTTGGGTTGGAAAGTGAGAGGCAGATGGCTTGGCCTCTCTATTATTGCTATGATATTGGTTATTAAAGTACATCTTGGGTGATCAGCTCACAAGCGAACAGCCGAGACACATCACTGTTAACACCTGTCCACGCAGCATATGTGCGTCTCCAAGGTGTCCAGGAGACCACCAGCAGATTTCATTAGTGCTGCATCATTTCAAGGTCAAAGGCTACACACAATTATTACATCAGTCTATTGACAGAGAAGCACCAGAGGTAGCTAAAATGATGTGCCCATATTTATGCACACATACATACTATGGCACTTCTTTCATTGTTATTTTGTTTTGAGCGTCGGTGCACCGTGCACTTGTGATCTGATTGTCAAAGAGACATGTCTAAAGAACTGAAAACCTGCTTTCTACATTACATCTCTGTTTTCTGAATTGCGTAGACAGAGGTATTTATGCTGTATCGGATCCAGAGATTTACCACTCCCACATCATACAGTATGACAGTGCTGCCAATTATTGTAAAGGTTTATCTTTACAGAATCATTCTGGTTTAAATCCTGCCTATTAAGATTCACATGGCATATTAGTTCCAGAAAAGGGCAGTTGTTTCCTTGCTCTAATTCATCTTGGGAGTTGTTGTTGTGGTGTGGATGACTTTGATTGTGAGCTGCTGTTGGCTTGTGTCACCAAGGTAAATGATGTCTTCAGCTCAACACTGACACATTGATCAGTGTTCTTTCTTTCTGCACCTTTGTTTCTTTGCCTCTTTCTTTCTCTCTCTCTAAGTTCAGCAGCTGAAGTCACCTCAGCTCATTAGCTCTGAGTCTCTTTCTTGTATATTTGGTTCTGTGGAGGCGAAACTATAGAATCTCTGTCTGAACACCTTAAGCTTTCTGAATGACAGTGAAGGCAACATTTCTGCACCTAGATACACACACACACACTGGAGAAAGGTGAAATGTGGTTGTCGTTTAAGGTGATAATGAAAGTCTTATTCCCTTTAAAAATGCCTGACAATTGCAGCAACAGGTAGAGGCCTGTCATGCAAAGGTCATAGGTGTGTTTATGTCTGTGTTTCTCTCCCTAAGTAGTGTCTACATTACAGCAGCTTCTTCTTTATTTCTATACAAAACTGGACAATTTTTATCCTTAAAATTTAGAAGCATTGTATATGTGTCTGCTATCCAGACATTAATGATGGAGGGGTGCACACTATAACATAATAACTTTTTTTTTTTTTTTTGAATGAAAACCCTTTTCGGATAAACAGCTTGTTAGCTAACGATATCACCCAGATATTTCCTGCAGGCTGATAAACACAAGTCAGGTTGGAGACATCCACTAATTTGTTGCTTTCGTGTGAAGGCAGTAATTTTCTTTGGAAAATATATGTGAATATTTGGCATGCAGCCATGGGCAGATTATCCTACTAAAACAGCAAGGACATTGATTGAAAGAGGCTCTGTTTTTATTTGGTTTGTGTCTCGTGGTCATTTTGCAGAGGCGGAAAACGTTCGCAGATCATTTGCTAAAGTAAAAGTAGCAAAGGCACAGTGTAGAAATACTTCATGAAATACTTCATGAAAGTTATTTTATTTACCTGGTTTTAATGATCATACATTATGTTTTGAATGTAATAATTGCTTTTGAATTTCACACAGTGGATCACTGAGGTCTTATTATAATACTGGATTTTGTATTCTTAAACAGCATTTATCTTTTACCACTTTTATTTGACATCTGTTCTTACTAATTTTTTGTGGTCTTCTAATTATTATTACGTTTTTCCTTATTTCGACTCTTTGTGATTGTTTTTCATCTCTGTATTAGTCTTAGTTCTCTAGCAGTCATATAGAACTTTGGACCATTCCTTCGCACTAAACTGCTTCTGCTCGGCCATATTCTTAGGGCATCAGGTGTGAACAGCTATCTTCATGTCATTCTGCTGCATCTCTATTGGGTTTAGGTCCGGGGTTCGACTGGGTTACCTGTTGTCCTGCTGCATCTCCCAGCTTCTGCTGAGCTTCAGCTTGCAGCCACTCTGACGTTATTCTGTAAGATAAGATCTTGATAAACTTGAGAATGAATTTCTGGCAAAGCAGCCCCAAATCATGATGCTCCCTCCACCATGCTACTGTTAGGACGATGTTCCTGAGGTGAAAGTTTATCTTTATATGCCATACATAGTGCTGGGTATTTTCAAAACATTTCACCACAGCTGAAGTTTCTCAAAGAGCACTTTGACACTTCACAGTGCTGCTGGGAAAATGTTATGTCGACTCAGTGAACCACTGTAATATTGAATCAGTTGTAACAATATACACTGAATAAAAAAGGAACAGGAATCAACAAAACTACCCCAACTTCCTTATTTTGTCTGGTTCAGAGGAAACAATTTGTATAATAAACAAGAACCAACTATTATGTTTTACATGTAAGTGACAGTTTACGAATTGATTATTCAGCTAATGTTTCTTTACTGTGTCATGATAGAAGAAAAACAACAGAGTCTGCAGATAATCTGTGCAGATTTAGAAACAGGTGGAGAAACGAGGAAAAGCAGCACAGAGAAAGGTGAAGGTGGAGAGAGCGAGATGAAGAGGAGGTAGAGTAATAAAGGAGAGATAAAGTAATGCAAACAGAGCAGAAAGGGTGAAGAGAGGGAGGGAAGTGACGAGAGAAGGAGGAGAGAGAGAGAGAGAGAGAGAGAGAGAGAGAGAGAGGTGGTATCGACTGAGAGGCAGAGACTGGTTTCAGCACTCCGGTTCGTGGACAGCAGCAGCACCATGTCGCTCTCTGCGCGTTAAAGATCCCTCCTCACACTTTACAGCCTGCTCTCCACCGCTTCACTTCAGAACTCGGTTTAACAAATAATAATAATAATAATAATAATAATAATAATAATAATAATAATAATAATAATCAAGAAAACAACTAAAGCAGAAAATGGAGTGTGCAACACTGAGCAGAGAAGGAGCAGGGCTCGCCAAGCCGCCCAAACATCTGTGGCGGCAGCCCCGGACCCACATACGGATCAAACAGCGCTTCAACTCGGACACCGAGCGCTACCTGTGCCGCAACCGGACCCTGGAGAAGCTGCGCCCCGGGCTGAAGAAACCCCGCATGTCCTGGCCCTCCTCGCTGAAACGGTAACTTCTTTACCCTCCGAAGTGTCTAAACCCAACACGGCTTTAATCGGCTTCATTTTCACCCTGAGAGACGTTTGTAAAGCTTCAGGTACATGGAGAAAGAAACTTAACATTTTTCTATGTGATTATTATGAAAAGGGGGTTAATTAATTCATTTGATGATATAGCTAGGAGGAGAGACGATATATACAGTACCCAAAGCCTGTTTAATTAAAGTCCGCAGGGTTATTTCACCATGAGTCGGTGCAGTCCTTCCCCATATGCTCCGTTCAGGTGCCACTAACTCCCAAAACACGGAAGAGAAGTGAGCAATAATGAACTGTGGATGTTATTTCCACATTTACAACATCTGTGCTGCCTATGATGATGCATCAAAAAAGTTCAACTTCCTCCGTGCTGCTTGCCTCAAAAACCTCAGACCACTGTGACATAAATAGATGATGAATGTCAGGGGTGGTAAAGCAGTGTTTTTGATTTTTAGATAAAGCTACAAAAACACCTCATGCAAGGCTCCTCTAAACGCCATAGAATTTAGATTATTAAATGTCAGCTGAGTTTGAAAATAAAATGTATTAACACACACTAGAAGATCTTAAAGCCGTCCAGGAATAACCAAGTCATGACTATAAGCTGAGTGTGAATGGAACCAAATAGGTTAAATAAACACATTGAATATACTGTAGATACTCCTCGTCTGTTTTCAGGAGCCGTATTGCCTCCTCTAGCAAATTGTAGATTCACTGTTCCTTTTTAGTTAAGACACATTTACCTTTACAGGCTTTGATTAGCGATTGTCTGCACATTTCTGTTGGTCAACCTGCAAAAACTGTTACTGGTGTCTGAGCAGCCTTTGATTTCCGGGGACTTATTGGAGCTTGTCATCTTAGTCAGTTTGTCCACGCTCCAATTAGCCCTCGGCACATATTGAAAAGCATTCACATCATGGTTTATGGCTGTTGAGGAAATTGTGCTTAAATTACACACAGTAACCTGCGTCCTCGGGGATGCAGGTTATTATTGTGTGTGTGGCAGAAGACTTAATGAGAGATTAGGTAAATGTTTCATCTTCACACTATTTCCGACCTGTTACACAGCTCTGTTCAACTCAGTGGGTGGAGGGAAGTGCTAACTCTGCCACTGTTGATGTCTTTTGACTGTGCATTCTTTGATAACATAGAATTATTTAATGCTGTTTCCTATTATTTCAGGTTCAGGAGACATGGTATTGCACAGTAATTCATTCTCCTAATAGCTGAAATTAATCAGACTCTCAGTGCGTAAAAAACAAAGAAGGCTGCAATTTTAATCATGGTACCAGCAGGTGTTTTGTATTTAAAAGCCCATGAAATAACACTCGATCGCGATTGAGTGGGTGTCTCCTGCTAGGGCTGCCTACCTTTTCTTCAGGCTGAGCCTTATGCTGTACACTTTGCACTCTGAGGGATGGTGGAGGAGATGAGAGTGATGCTTTAGCTAACACTGAACTGCTCTGTAAACCTCATCAGTCGGGTTGAGGAGGGGTTCTGATTTCTTCAAATTGTCATTCCTCATTTGTTCATACCCGAACGCTGCCAGTGAGCGATTGATGGTCGCTGGTTGTGTTTAAAAGGGACACAAAAAGGAGAATGCAAAAAAAAAAATCACGTATTATTGCATAATGAAAGCTACCTTTATATTACATAATGTTTAAACCCTGTTTAAGTCTTTCTTCTGTTGCCTCTCATTGCATTTTCAACAAACAAAACAAACAAATAATTGCAGAGAAAAGACAGTAAACCCTCTTCAGCAGAGTTGAATAGGCATGAAAACCGATGTCAGTTCAGCTCGGCTCCTGTGACACCTCTCGCTGTCAACTAGCGACGCTGTGGCTTGTCTCACCTCAAAGCGTTTCACACACAAACCGAAGTGCTGTTTTCGTCCCCTGATAGAGCACCGAGTAGATAATCACCAAAAACTTGTGTTAACTGTGGCAACAACATGTCTCAAGCTGTATTTGGCCTGTGACACTGGGGTTCGAATCCTGGCCTCCAGTACGGGTCCTTAGGCAAGACCTCCTTACGTTTTGCCGCCTAAGTTGCCCTGAACTTTGTAAGTCGTTTTTGATAAAAATATCTGCCAAGTGATTAAATGTAAATGTAAGCTATAGTAAATATACACAGTCTATGTGTAAGTTGACCAGCTGCAGTTAATCTGACTGGTGTAAACAACTCAGGTGATTCAGGCTTTATTTTTAGCCTTTTGGTTTCATTGTACAGCTCATACACAGTGACATGGATATCTTTGATTGTCATCAGCCCCCAACAGTTTTACCTGCAGTTGAATGGTGGCCAGATCGTTTTTTATGCTTTAAATGTCCAGAGAGTTTCAGATCATTTTCTACAAATCCAGAAAAAAAATTGACCATTAAGGTCTGAACTGTAAGTTCAGCCTAAACCCACTTTATTTCTTGTGATGATGTGATAAGGAAGAAGAAAATTCAGTAAAGATTCATTGGAAAACATTGAAAATTCAATCTGACAGTTCTCACCACGGCCACATTAATCGGATATGTATCAGACTTCATGGATAAAATGCATGAAATCAATGCACAACCTGTCAGGGAAAAAGGGAGAATCTGACAGTGAGTGATGCAGTATGTGTGTGTCTGTGTGTGTGAGAACAAATTCTGACAAGAAATACAAATTGATGATTTGAGAGTTGAATGGGAATAAAAAAAAAGAAAACGCTGCTGTGTTACCTCGGCTGCCAGAACAAGGCTTCCCTTCACCCTGTCAGTTGCAGTTTGGGTGAAGGTGCAGTTATTTGTTGATGCTATCGAGAGTTCTCGGTGTGAATGCCGTCTGTGGCGGCGGCCTAACAATGAATGATGACGGTGGAAATGCAAACAGGTTGAGCTGTAGGTAGAAGAAAGAGCAGTGAGTCAGCCAGCTACTGTATATAGCCGCCAATGACAACACCACTGGCACTGCTGAATATATCGTTCCTTTTGTCCCAGATTGCCTCTGATTGTGTCTCATTCCAGATGACTCAGATCACTATTAAATATAAATCAGCCCGAGCACAGGTGGGTTGAAATTTTATGTAGGATAGCGAAAGCATGTTTGTTTTAAATCATCTTTATTTTTAAAATAAAGTTACTTAAGTGCTTAATTTTTACATTGCAACTTGCCCACAGCTCCAGCTTCTTCTACTAGTTCTTATACATTAGTCTGCAATAAATTAAACTGAAGTGATAAACTAAGGGTTATACCCCAGAGAGCACGGCCGCTGCCTACACCTGAAATAAATATAAATAAATATTCTATTGTCCTGTTACTGTGTGACTTTCATCAGACTCTAATAAATGAGCTGTTTATTATGACAGAAACATTAAACATTTGATGGTGCCAGCTTCTCATAAGGGAGAATTGTATATTTTCTTTGTCATTTAGGGGAATAAACTGAAAACTCTGTGTCTTATGACCGACAACAAAAGGAAAGCAACCAAAATAATCAGTACATTAATTGGTAATGGAGAATAATGGACAATATCATTGTCATCGAGCCACATTTGCCATTTATATTGGTTCTAAACAATTGTAATTCAATTTAGAAATATATTAAATATCTCCTACAATAGATATTGCTGTAATTCTGTCTGGTGTTGTGATGTCATACATCTCACCGTCGTGTACTGCAGCATGTTTTCCTTCTGCTCAGATACATGCAAACACATCTGCACTTTTAATAATGTCAAAGTTCAGACTCAGATTTCTTTCTTAGTGCAATGGAGATTCCTGAATGCTAATTTCCACTTATATGCATGTTAACAATATGAACCTTGGCTCTCTGACAGTCTTATAAATGTCACCGAATGCGCTGGCAAGGCCAACAGGGCAGATGCACTCTACAAAGTGAATTGTTGTTCAGGCGTGAGGATGGGCTGGATGCTGCTCTCCAGGCTGAATTACAATAAATTAACAAGAAGAGGCTCACTGCCTCGCTCAAGGACACTCTGCTAACACGTTACTCTTACAATCTAGGTATGTACAGGGAATCAATCGGAGGCCTTTTTTGCTGTTAGGGCTTTGGTGTGTTCATGCATTTCAAGTAACATCACTGCTCGGTCATCAATACTGCGAAATGAGACCAGTGGTCAATTTGAAGCTGGAACGACCTGCTGTATCCGGATGGTGAATCATTACACCTGTTGGTATTTTTGCTGTGTTTTTGAGTTCTAGTAGTTTCAATATTGTTTTTCCACTTCAATCAAAATCAAAATTCAAGTGGTTCTTTAGCATATGACTCATGCCTCAAAAATATTCTAACAAGCTACCTTACAAAGTTAATCACTGCAGCTTTTTCTGACCCAGGACTTTATTTCTGTTTTTAGTTATATTCATTCTTTTTATGTCTTTAATCAAATCCCTAGTGGAGAAATCAGTGCAGTGGGATTTATAGAACTAAAAATATAAAGACTTAATAGATTGCTGGCTTTCTTCTGCTTAATTTTGTGTTAATCTCTCTAGATTAGATGTAGATTTCTCAATTAAAACACTCTACAGTGCTCTGCCGGGCTTAATGATTTTGAGTCCAAGCAGTCAGGTGTTCTCTCTGAGGGACCTGAAGAAGAGTTGTGGTTGTTAAAGGTGAAGATAAGCACATCAAGCGGCTTCGACATTGATTTATTATCATTGCAGTTTATTGGAAGCTGGGAGAGGAAGCACGAAGCAGCCGGCACCTCTCCTCAAGGCAAACACAATCACAGCGGTCCAGGGAGACACTGTTCAGTCTCTGAGTTTGTTTTCATCAGGGTTGTTAGCCAGCAACAATTAGTCAGGACACCAGAGACCGCTTTCAGACAAATGACAGATCGAAGACAAGCTAAAAAAAAACTTAAATGTAAAGTGTTTCAAATGTGTATTCAAAACTAATCTGAGGCTCAGCAGCATGTTTTAATCAAATAGATATCTTTAAAAGTCTTTTTAGTAAAAGAAAAATCATCTTTCTGTTTCCCACATTAAGTAGTAATGAAAAGAATGGAGATTTTGTACTAAGAAGGTGCATCTGAATACCCTCTGCCAGCCTTCGTTTTCAAAGCATGAGAGGACAGTGGACTTGTCATCATGTGTGACTGCATCGAGTAGCATTAAATGAAGAGTTTGTTTTAAATAGCTTTATTTTGGAGATTAAACTGAGTTAACGTAGACATACTTGAATAAGTGTGAAGCTGCCCTTTAATTAATATGCGTAGATTAGGAAAGTAGTTATGAAAACTGCCATCATACTAAATGCCAACGTTAATTATTAATTAATAAATGCAGAATGTTTTTTAGCTCTTTAATAGCATCAAGTTATGGTTGGTTCAGTTTATAACCTATGGGTTAAAATGAAAGTCACCAGTCCTCTGAATCATCAGGTCCAGGTTTCAGGACTACTGCACTAGAAGAAAAACACTGAAGAAGATATCATATTGCAATAACATTGCAAATGTGATTTACTTAAAAGGTTCCTGCCTTAAGAGGTCAGGTTTTACCCCGTTTTGTATTTGGTCATGAAAATGTAACAGGCCATTAAGTTCCTTCAGACTGACTCGTGATGTGGAATAAATGTAATTTATCCTCTTGAGAACAGAGCACACCACAGACTTCAGCCCGATTTGTCTTGGCTGACGACGGAGCAGCACAATCAAAATGTAAATCAGATGAGGTCACTGAAAACCACTCGGTTGTTTGTTTGCTGACATCTAAGAGTACTCTGATATGACTGATGAAATTCAGAAAACCCTTTTTTGTTTTGTTTTTTAGCCACCACATCTTTATTTATTTTCTACTGTTATTCTAGGTATAAAAGTCACAAAAACCTTGTTTACAGCAGCACCACTAATCAAAAGTGATGCTTTTCCCATGATTCAATTGTTCAATGTATTCATGTGATGTGAGCAGGTTCCCCTGTGAAAGTAGGCAATTATTTCACAAACAGTAATAATAGATAATAATAGTAGATAAAATCTTTTTTTTTAAAAACTTGTTGTCAACTTGTTTACCATTATGCTTCTAGCTGCATTAAATTGAATTAAGTTAAGTAAATTAAGTTTACTTTTATTATTATATTATTTAGTGATGTTTACGCTAATCATATTATTGTACTTATGAGTCATTACTGTGCATCTAGTTTGAGACGAGATGCAAAAAACAGCTGTTTTACTGTTAATGAAAAGGTTTTTAAGAATAGTTCATTTTGAGAAATATGCTGCTTCATTTTCTTTTCCAGAGTGAAATGAGAACATAGATATTAATGTCATGTCTGTGTGTTGAGCTGGTGTCAGGAAGCAATAAAATAAACACAGAAACAGAAGGAATCTGCTGACCTGAACCTATCTAATCTTAAAGAAAACAAGTCAAACAGCATCTCTACAGCTCGACCAATCAGCATATTGAAGCAAACTTTAAGTCGTACAGATAGTATGTGCTTTACTGTTGTCATTTATTGACAAGCAGCCAGGTAGAGAGCTGATGCACAGTGGGTCCACCAGGCAGCCAGCAGAGATGTAAAACAGCTCTAGTGGATGAAGGAGAAACTGTCGTCAACAAACAGATAAACTTGCATCGATTTTCCCCAAACTTTTCTCCATTCACATTCACAAATGATTTCACGTATCCATCCATTCGAAAAATGGCTGCTGTCTTCTTGCTCTCAGTGCGTTTGCCTTCGGCTGGTGGTGAGACTCATGCCGAGTTGACAGTGTTTACTCATTTCCCAGGCAGGCCAGTTGCCGGTGGCAGAAACAGGTCAGACGTTTCTTGGAAACTGCTGTCGGTGCCTGCTTGATAAACCTGTTTGTTGATTTTATTCAGGATGTGATTTTAAATGGTCCCCTGATGCCCTTTAAAGCTTTCAGACAATCCACTTGTCACCGTTTTCTTTCCTAAAAATAAAAAAATCTGATGTAGCTTTGATATAAATCATTATTCATCCACAGATACTGAGCACAGACGTTCACTCTAGATTTTCACTAATCATTTTTGATGCAAAGAGAGGAAACCTTTTTGATTAATAGCATTTTGAAAGCTGCATAGTGAGGAAATAAGTTATACATATTTTGTTCTATTAAATTGTATGTCATAGCACTGTACAACAGATTGCTTCCTTATAGTTTTATTCTCATTGCCTGCTTTAATTTAATGCATAAGAACAGTATTTACGGGCAACTGTGACTCAGATCAGTTAGATCTTTATGGAAGAACACAGATCCATTTATTTTTCTGTTTGTAGCAGTAGCCTCATTACTTTTCCTTAGATGAGTTTACGTGTTGCACGGATAATGGCTCAATAATGGCGTGACCTGACAGAAGCGTGCTCTTAGGAATGAAAACCCGCGTTGTGGATCAGTTTATCGTGTCACATTAAAACACAATCAATGCAGCATCTCCACGGCAGTGTCAGAACTTCTTTTTCCTTCTGTCACCGAGCTAAACAGCTTCTACTATGTGTTCTTTGATGTTGACCTATATACACTTGTGTATTGTTTTGTTAGCCGAACCGTCTTACCGCAGCATACCGTGGACGAAAACTGCACGGAGCAGCTTTTAGAAGTGAAATACGTCATGTAAATAGTGTCGAAAAAAATAGCTACTGTACATACAGCCCACAGTGGAATTCTTCCCACTCTGCCAGTAATAATTGATTATGAATGCCAGATAAACAGGAAATGAAAAATATTAATGAGTCAACAGACACTATGTGTGATATGAAAACCCTCTTTTATCTCTCCAATGGCATCCCACTCACAGGAGAGGAACTGGGCTGGTTTTCACATTCGATCTTACCCACACAACAACGTCGCTCCTCGCGCTCTCTGACCCACTTTGTACTCAAGGAATTATTTATTTATTTATATATAATTGTTTGTTAAGAATATTCCTGTCTTGGCCCCATTTCCTTGAAACTCAGAGTTGAACCGCACTGTGGCATCAACTGCCTCTAAATCAAAAACATGCGTCTAGGGATTATAGAGGACGAAGAAGGATAATTCCACTGTTTAAATCTCGCCTGCAGTAGTGACGTTAGTTAGTCCAAAGGCAACGTTTGGTAAGAAATGTAAACGTCGCTTGAGTAATAGACACCTCAAATAAAGGGAACTGAGCTCATTACTTTGGGAAGTTCTAAAGGTTGTTTTTTTCCCTATATCTGGAGAAGAGTGGGTTTTGGGGTGACGCATCATATATTTCTGAGTAGCAAGCAATCACCAGAGCAAATAGGGTTCCCGATCCATCTGGCAGAAACACAGCGATAGGTTGATGATTCAGCACTGCCGCAGATGAGTAAAGCACTTGTTGTCTATGTGTATAGATAGCCACTGATTTAGGTACAACAGACAGAAACGAATGCTGTGGCTCTCGATAAACCTCGATGAATTACTAAACAGTACACTCACTTGTATCTCTGCCCTTGCACTGATCGCACTCTTGTCAAAGGCTGGAGCACGACTCAGATTTCATCTATTTTGCTGTTGCTTAAAGTGGTGAGATAGAAAGAAAATTACACTTACGCCTTAATATTTTTATCTTGAGAGCTTTCAGACAGCACACACCTGTGTGCTATGCTCTATGCTTGGCAGTTTCTTAAGTCTCCAGTAAGAGGAAGATACCAGCTACCAGACACTGAAAACATGATGCCAACACTAGTTCAGAAAGGTCATCCTGTCTAGCAGGTGAAATTTAATTTAATTGGTTAAACCAAGAGACAGACCTGCATAATAAAAACACATGAGTTGTCCTTTAGGTGTGTACTGTATGTTACATTATCCTGGCCCAGACACACTGAACACCACTGCCAGCAGGACTGAGATATTTGCTTCTAAAACCTTTTAAGTGATCCTCATACTTCTAACCAATCAAATAATTTCATCCTGATTAGTATATTTGGAGATTTTGTCATTTATTTTAATTTCAAAACAAGAATTAACTGAAGCAATAAGCAGCAGAAATGGAAAAGGAAGGACTGTGCAGAATAGTCCTTCGAGTCTCATGATGTTGCTAAAGTTGCTTAAGTTGGTCAATCAGTTAAAACCTGTATTCGATTAGTACAAAGACAGCATATCAAATGTTAAAACTGAGAAATTCTCTACAAAAATTTCATTCAATTACATTTTCAAATGATTCAGCATTAGTGCCTTTACAGATGTTCTGTGGACTAATGCACCCCCATACCGTCATAGATGCTGGCTTTTAAACTAATCCCTGATCATGAGTTGGATGGTCCCTCTTCTCTTCTCGCCCCGAGGATGCTGTGTCCTTGAATTCCAACATGAATTTCAAATTTTCCACTTCAGAATAGCTTTTCACTTCACCTCAGTCCATTTTAATGGAGCTCAAGCCCACATTCACGAAGTCCTTACGTCTGAGACTCAGTCTCTTCGGGATGCTCTTTTTATGCACAAACATGGGATTAACCTGTTGCTCATTAACCTAATTAGTTGTAAAATGTTCCACCAGGTGTTTATTTTGTCTTTTGTTGTCTTTTTTTGTTTTTTGTCTTTACTAATGGCATCACATTTAAAATCCATAAAACAATCAAGTCGGTGGAGATTCTGAACTTCCTACTTGTAAGGTCGAAAGATTTTGATTTAACAACATATGTTTCTTTGTTATATATATATTTCTTTTTAAATATAGGTTATAAATTATTTGCATATCACTGCATTCTGTTCTGCAGAATCACTATAATTGTGACTTTAAAAGATGCAATTGTTAGAAACAAATTTCATTCTTGTTTCTCGTGATGGTAGCAGCTATCACCATCTACTATTTTGGACTAAGCCTATTATTAGAATCAGAATCAGATCCAAGATGGCAGCCACAGCTCTCCGCTCTTCAGGACCCTCTACTTTTTTGATGTTTTTAGTGTTTTTGTTTTATTTTATGCAGCCACTCACGGCTTATTTATCATTTGCTGGGTTCTTCATATACAGTGGACAGAAGACTTTACAAAGATTAGCATAAAAAGAGCAATTAGACTATATTATGCTCACTGACAAACATCACTGATTTATTTAAATACAGCTAATGTGGAAATACTTGTCACTTCACCTGCTGATTGCTTAAAGGTAACACCTTGGTCACGTTCTCCCCTTCCTGTGTCGCCCTCCTCGCCACCTCACACAGAAACAATAAATCTGTAATATCTGTAATTGCTTTACTTTGACCGGTAATATGAGAACCAGGGACGACAGATCCGTTTGTGGAGCAAATAGTAGGCAGTAAGCATAATGACCCTGATTCATCACATGGATGCAGATCTGCTGTGTTGTGTTGAGTCAAGGGGAATCTCGCTGCCGATTACTCAGGCACGAGCAGAGAATGGGATTTATATTTCTGTTGAAGCAGGAAGGGCTGGCCATTTTGTGAGGCATCACTGCAAAAAGTCGCCTCTCTGTCTCTGTCATAACATCATGTTAATTATAATCGTTATATAATTTATTTGTTTGTTAACTGAGAAACATTAGTTTAATTGTTTGGAGCAAATTACATCATCGTGGCAACAATCAATAGGCTCCACCGTCCTTCTTGTTGTCTTGTAAAAGTAATTTGATTTAAGAAATCAAAGATTAGAAGAGCTACAAATGTCAAGTAACATTTAAATGTATGCTGTAGTTTATGTTGTTATGAGCAAAGGGACAATAACTTTTTGTTACTCATTAAATGACTTGAAGCAAAGTTTTAAAAAACTTGATGTAGCAGCTCTATGTTACACAATATACAACCCCAATCTGTGCCGTATTCACTCCACAGTAGCTTTGCGATGTTTGTTTTGCACTAACAGCAATCAAATTGACGCCTCAAGAGAATGTTATAATTTGATTAAAGTAATAATTTGTGTTTTCATTTATTCATAACAGAATTAAAGCTGCATTAGGCAAAGTTTCTATGTTAAAACACACCCACCTAAACAGCCTAAATCACAAACTGCCGAGAGAAAGTTTGGCTATGTCCCCTGGCTAAGATGCTGTTGAAGAAACCTCATTAACTTCTGGTCTGACGTATAGGGGCCACTGGGAAATCTCCTATACACACAGAATAAGACTATGAAACTTAAAAGCAAAATGCAGATTCGCTTTTATTAACTGAAGCCGTTGTTAACTTGGAGCACAAACACATATACAGTGCGATACAATAACCACAAAACAACCTGACCCGTGTATAAAATATGTTTGACAAGCAGGATTATTGCACAGTATCATTGTGATCCTGCTGTAAGTCACTCATGCCATGAGCTGATTATTATCAGGCGGCGTTTGTCATTAGAAAAGCATGTGATCTTTTCAGGGCCCCTCATTAGACGTCAAGCAGCAGTGAATCCCTGTGAATATTCATGCCGCTCTAATGCTTATATTCTCTGGACAGGAGTGGCCATTTTACACTTACGTTTTAAATTTATTCATTTGGCAGACGCTTTTATCCAAAGCGACTTACAAGGTACAAGGCAAAGGCACAGTAATCGTAAGGAGGTTTTGCATAAGGACCCCTGCTGGAGGTAGGCCACAGCTGAGATTTGAACCCTGGTCTCCTACATGATTGCTTGCTAACCTCCAAATGTCTTTTTCCCCTCCAGCTGCAGGCTCTGCCATCACTGGGTTCCTCCTCCCACTGTAATGATATTAAAGAAAACCACATTTCAGTCTCATCACAGGCTGTAATTTTTACAACAAGTTTAAATGAATATTTCAGACAAACAGTACTTTCAAGTAAATTTTTCATGACCTTACAGGCGACGTCTTTGACGCACTTTAATCTTCACCAAACTCATCAGCAGCCACTCGAGCGTCAGAGTCTCCACGATTTAAAACAAAATGTGTATGACTGCAGATTCTAACTCTTCAGGTAGTGGATGTTTGTGTCTCCTGGGATTTTTCAGCATTACACCTCTGACACTTTTTCTTTTATTTGTATTTCATGGTTTTCAGGTGCCACACACACACACACACACACACACACACACACACACACACACACACACACACACACACACACACACACACACGACTGTATTCCCCACAACAAACCAACACTGAGCCATGAGAAAGGAAAACACAAATCTTAACTCCCGAGATCTCTGTTTCAGTAACAGCCTCAGAAACACTGGACGCGTTCCACTTGGCCGTGCCAGCATGCAGCATGTTACAGTGGTAAAATCAGGGAAAACTGGAGTGCCACAGCTGGCAGGTTAAATATATGGCTGAATATCTATCGCACGATGAGCTAACAGTGGCAGGTGGTGTGGTAGAAGCTGTGGTTATGCTTCTTGTTAAAGATGAGCTGTACAGCGTAAAGCTTGGAAATGTTAAATATCAGGTCAGGCATCAGCTGCTGGAAACTTAAAAATCACGCTTCTCTTACTGAATAGTTGTTGATTGCACTTCCGTTCCAGGAAATGTGCTTGGTTATCTGGTCTTTATATTATAATTTTGGGAAAACTTTCTAATAAGGAATAGTACTCTTCTTCAGGCATCACCTATGGTGCATTTAATTATAACTGGCAGTAGCAACTTACCAAACACATAATAACATATTATCATCTTGTAGTGATGCAGTTTAATCTGCAAAATGTCTATTTTTATTTATAAGGTCTTAATTTTTATTAGACATGGCTAAATAAACAGGTCGTTAATGTGCTGGTCAGAATTAAGTGGACTTTCTGTGTAAGACCTTCAAATAAAAATATTTACATTTAGTGTGCATCATACATACTAAACATTCACACCTAAACTAACTGTGATGGTGGAGCTACAGCACTTACTATTGCTTAACTCTTACAGCATATGCCTGGACTTACATGCTAAAAAACTTTAATAGTGTTACAGTAAGTGTGGAAGATTGCCTTGATAAACAATAATCAAAAGTTTATTGATTGATTGTGACAAAATTACAAAAATTCTAGCAACTAATTGGCAGCTCATTCAGTAATGAAAATATCTGTAGCCCTACTTTTGGCTCAGATAGTTCCTTGCTGTAGGAATCCTCATTAAACTTCTTTTAGCTGTAAGCTACAGGCCTCATTTGAAACATTTAAATTGATATTTGGAAAATTGACGTGTGTTGACGAGCACAGACAAGACAATCATCCATTTGTTTACCACTGTTTATTGTTTATATTCATGAAATTTTGTTTTCTTGCTGCAAACCACAGGTTCAAAGGCATGCACCTTTATGACACAAAAAGACATATTGCCAGGAGGGTTTTACATCTTAGTAAGGGTTGAATGATTATCTCCACCGGAGCTATGATCTTTTTCCTTTCTTTTTTTTTAATCCAACCTTTCCAGAAAAAACATTATTTATCAGTAATGTCATTCGAGTTTTAGTATTGAAGACATAGAAAGAAGCCTTTCAACATTTTTCTGAAATCACCCCTCGTCTTTATCTAAATGCAACAGTGGAAAGTGGTTCAGGGGTTTAAAATGGTGACGTGAGGACAGAGACATCACTTTGATATGTTTTCTGCGGGGGAACCATTCTTCAATCGTAGGTAATTTAATTCGGTTGAATCAGTTGTTTCTTGTCAATATATAAAACAACAGTGTTATTGAATTAGATCAGCTGAAAACCAGCTGGGTCAATGCTCCTTTACATTTATGAATGAAATCATCACATGCAGACACAGCTGCTACCCATGTGCTCTGGACAAGCTGTTTTGTGATCATCATCATGACATGTTTTTGTTTTTTATTGTTATTTAAAATCTGAATTCACTCCACTCCATCTGTGTATGTATACACACACTGCTCACTTACACCCATCTACAGACATGAATTCTAATTTTACAAGTTTGAAGTCATAGTAGGTGGTCGTACAGTTGTGCATTATTCTAAGACAGTGTTTCTAATCTTTTATTCTTGTCATCTATTATTTCTATATTATTATCACCAAATTGTGAAGGTCTTTTGTTATGTGTATATCATCTGATATAGTGTTTTGGAAATAATATGGATGATTTCCAGGACACTAACTTGAAACTAACTTGAAACCTCCGACTGTAATGCCTAAATACAGTACATGTAGGTGGTTTCTCCCAATTCGTTCACACGGCCAATATCAGCTTTTGTTTTAAGCTTTGTCGCCATGTGTGGAGCCAGGCATCTGTTGAAATTGAACTCCTTTAGGTGTTGTGGATCAAAATGGCAGCTGCTTTTGCCCTAAAAGTGATTTGGTGGGGATTAGACACAAAGACATGGTGGGTTAGACCTAGACACTAAACAAACTGGTTAGAGTTGATATCAATGTTGAACGTCCATGTTTCCTTAACTTCACATGATGTTTATCACATGACAAGTCTTTAATTATGTGGCCATGTAGCGTTTTGCTGCTGGTACAAACAACCTTTTACAGGATATAGGCTCACTGTAAGAAGTTGAGAAACAAGTTTTTATGCATAAAACAGTCCTCACACTGTTCTTGTAATGTTTCCAGTGAATCTGCATATTTTCCATCAAACAACTTTTACTAGCAAATTCACTAACTAGATTAATGTGGAAACCTTTTCCCATCATGTGACGAAAAATCACACATTAAGCCTCCAAATGTCATGGTATTCCTTTTTCTTCAAGGTAGAGAAATTGCCAATGGAATAAAAATGGTTTTCCCAAAAGACTGAGACCCCCCTAATGTTCTGACCTTTTGGCAACAGTCAGCTTCACAGTCTCACCCAGTGTCTTCATCCAGAATGGGAACAAAAGTGCGACCTTCTGGTCAATAAACCACTTCTCTTGGGACCGTCAAAAGGTTTGTCCATCCATGAGTCGCCCTTTGTTTTGGACTCTTCCTCCCTGTGGGGTCTTACGAATGGACGGTTAACCTTTACTGGAGTTTGTTTGTGAGAGCGTATAGTGATGTTCATTAAAGAGAGTGTTGGCATTCAAAATACAAGAAAAGGGCAAAATAGATGGAAACATCAAATATAACAATGTACTAGACAAAACCAGCACGATGATGTTTTTTTTGTTATTGGATACCTTCTGTTCTCTATAGTTAGAGAAGCTCCAATAACCTGTTTTCTTTTTTAATTAGTAATCAGGAGTTTTAATCAGTAGTCTATACGATTTCTGCCATGATGCAATTCCAAATAAGTTGAAGGTTGACCACCTGTCAGTCCGTCTTCAACACATCATGTAAATAAAGCAGACTGGATGTGTGCAAATGAACTCTCTGCAGCTTTAGTAGCACATTCTGGTGTTACTTTTCTCACTGTTGGGTGTTAAAACTTTCCTCTGCTCGCAGTGGAAACATATTCAGCTTCTAAATAAATCTTTTGCCCCGATGTGGCCCCAATGCTAAAGCTAAATTTTCGGTCTTTTGAATTGAGTTTGGCAGAAATAATAAATAAAGTGCACTTGACTCTAAGCTTGCTGCAAAACACAATATTTTACGGTTAACATCTGACCTGGTTCTGAGGTGCAGAGCAAAAAAAAATGTAGCACATCCCTGCTGATTATAAGCTGCTGTTTCTTTTACACTCACCCTGTGGGGAAAGTTGACATTAATCCAGGAAGAAAGTACTTATAACTGAAGCTTTTTTCTATTATAGAAGCAAAAATATCAAATACAATACAAGTAATACATCAAGTCAGCCACATACAAACTCCTGATTCTTGACTTTTCTCTGATCGTGAGCATTTTTCTGATCTGATTCTGTCTTTTTAATTCGTCGTCCTTGTCAGCTGTTCTTCATTCTGCTGTCTTCTGTTCCACCTCTTCTTCTTCTTCACTGTTTGACAGGTTTCTTTCCTGATTCTGCAGTAATTGTCTCATGCATGCACACAAAGCTTTAAACAGAAACTCCTGCAGGTTAAACTTATCCACACTATGTCCCTGGAAACATTTTTGCCTGCCTAGTAACATCAATGCTACAAACCACCTCTAATTCAACACTCTGTACACGACTGTGTTACACTCACGCTCACTCCTGCTTCACAAAGATGTGGTGAACATGGATGGATTATTGACTGGACACATGCCAAGTAGCCCCCTGGGCACAAAGCCTCTGTGTGAAGTGACTGTCAATGTCTTTGTTAGAAAGCTATAGCACTTAGTTAAAAGACACAAAATGGCCACAAAGAGATGCAATATGATCCCAAAGAGCAGCAAAGGGACCACAAACACACTAAATGATACATAAGGGCCACAAAGAGGCACAAAAGTGCTGCAAAGATACCCAAAACAACGAGAAAGAGACACAAAATGAAACATTTGTACAGTCTTTGTGTTTCTTTTAGTGTGGATGTCCTGTAAGGGAGCATGTTGTCTTATAATCAGGCCAAAGCAGTTCACTGTAAATAGAAATAATTTGAAATTTCTCTGCGGCTAAACAAGACAAATCTCAAAAATTACCACAGAAAAATTAAAAGCCGCCTGCTGTGCCACTGAATCTGACCCCGAGCAGAGCTGAGCGGTGAGGTAATCAAAGCGCTGTGAACATTATAGATGAAGAGGTTTTCAGCACAGGCCACCTTTGTTCTTTTGGAGCCCTGCCTGTATCTTTCTCACCAGGTGATGTGTTTTTGTGGACTTTTTTCCTGAGTTGCTGGTCAGCCAAGAGGAGCTGTAAAGCTGCCTGAGGGCTTTAGAGATGCTGGTGCTGGGAAGTAGATCTGTCTCTGATTCACAGATGGATATCTTGAAAAACAGAAATATAATAATGTGAATTTGTGGTTTGAAAAGAGAAAGGTTTGCTAGGAGATGGATAAAACAGAAAACACTATCTGATTCACTTAAAGCAATTCATTTACAAGTCAGCATTACACAGAAAAAAGCTTTTTTTACAGTTTTAACACTGCCTTTGTAGAGCAGAACTGCTGAGAGGCTGACAGACCATTGGGACCAGGAGTGTTAATATGGGTGTCATCTCTTATTGCAATATTAATTAGAGATTTCACTTGAGTATTATAACTTTTATAACACATCTTTAACAAGGCAGACTGACAGAGATCACACTCTGATTGACAGGAACGGAAGTCTATTTGAGCATTTTATAATATAGGACTAAGACAGGACTATAATAAACATATAATTAAAAATAAATGACAAGTTCTACGGTGTCCCAAGTGTGTCCTTCCACTTTTACTTTTCTTCGAGTCCACTTTATGTTTTGAAAATACATTGTGTCATTGGCAATTCCTCCCATGCTGCCCTCTAACTTTCTAACTTGCTGTCAAACAGTGTAGAAAGGAAAATAATAGGATTGCTTCTTATCGCGACTTGTTGTTGTGTTTAAAATCACATTGTTTCCTCCTCCAAGCCTCTGTGAGTGTTGACATTTGTCCTTTGGTTGTGTTAGCTGTGCTGTTTCTGCTGATAAAAGTGTTGCAGCGTTATAAAAGCAACTCAGTGTTTGTGGAACAAATTAAGTGTCGTATGGACGTCTTCTCCTGTTTGTTGGTTTTAATCCGAGCCTTTCATTTATAAAGAAGACAGAACCATAAACAGTAAAAATGCTACTGGAGTACTTCCTTCTTCATATTCATTTACTGTCTGTCCTATTCAGTATGAATTATATATTGATATTAACAAAATCCAAATTTTTTTCTCTTTCATCACTTGTGTTTCTATTCAGCCATTTTTTTTTTTCCACCGGGACAATTATCTTTATATCTGTAGGGCTCAACTACACAAGCTCTCTGGCTTGGCAAGGTGCATGCAAGGTCACCAAGCTGAGGTAGAGGTTTAGCAGACGTCCTGTTAGAATAACAACGCGCTGTTTGCCAATCAGTTGCCAAGGAGATGCAGCAAATCCTGACAGGTAGACAGATCTGACGCTGTGTGATCACTGATGTGTAGGTTGAGTCTTTTTGGAGCTGAGAGTCTGGCCTGAGGATTTATCATCAGAGTCACTTCAGCTTATTCAAGGGTTAAGATCAGACAGACCGTTAGACACATTGACAGTTGCTCAACTGGAGGTTATTTGCTAATAGACAATAATTTACCACTGCTTGTATCATCATATATTATAGTTTAATATGGTCGTCTCACCTGCTTGAACAACACAAAAGTGTTTTGCTCAATATAGTCATATCGTTCATGAACTAGTGGCCTTTGTTGAACCTTGTGACAGTAAACTGTAAGATCATAATGAAATTACATAATACATTTAACACATCAGTAGTCATAATAAAACTCTCAAAAGCAATTTGATAATTCTAATAATTACATTCCTGTACAACTAAACTGCACTCACAAATGTTTTTATAGGGAAATTAATTACAATTGGATTAAAATTTCTATAAATATAATGAGGAAGTGTTGACAACTAACATACACAATTGTACCTAAATATAAATTACAAGCTGCAAATACACTGATACTAAAATTATCAATCAAATGTATCTAGACAATGTTTTTTTTTCTGCCACACTATCACATCTGTGTTATTAAACCTTTTGTGCTCAGGTTAAGGTTCAAGAAAGTTTTGGTGTGGCTTAAAGTTCAACAGTAACTTCACACACAACATGTTAACTAAACCAAAGCACCGCTTTCTCTAACCTTAACCTCAGGGGACTGTGAAGTTAAACCCACATCATGAGGTTTGTTAGTCCTGCACGTTATGCACCTGCCATCGAACCCAATCACCTCATTGGGACTCGCCTTCTGTTAATATATGTAACGTTTCATTCATTCAACAAATGTGCTGCAGCAGAACATAATGCTAATATGATTAGCTGATAGCTGATGAATACCTCCCATTCTCTTGGGAGCACAATATACTGTACAATAGGTTGTTTCTGTTATCATCATTTCATTTCCTTTTATCTCTCTATACAGGCTTTGAATCACGGTAGCTCTGTCACCTATGTGTTTTTATCTGTGTCGGCGTGTATTGAACCATATCTAGGACATACATTGTTTAAATTAGTTTGAAAGCAGCTTGTAGCCTGATCCTATACACATGTGGGAGAATGGACGTGACTATGATCATTCAGAGTGTGTCCACTGACTCACTTTACTATTAGTAGTGTGTCTTTAAGGCAGCTGCCAAAACAGCTTTTGATTGATTGAGATGATTTTGAGTTACAGTCAATTCAGATGGGTTGATGTAGTCATTATCTGTCCAGCAGGGCTCACTGTGTTCCTCCATTATGCAGTAACAAAGAGAACATTATAAGCCTTTTGTGCTGGTGGGATAACAGGGCAATCAATATATCAGAGTGACAGGCCTCTCACAAACGCCCTGGCTGAGTACAAGGCTAATTTTGAACTCGGAGATCAAATATGAAATTTTTTCTCACATTTCAGAGTTACAGCTCTAGTATGCAGCAGGGTGTATATCATAAGTTTGAGCCCAGTTCACGAACTGTCCCTTTCTGCTCTGCCACTCATAAAAAAAAACTCATAGTGCTAGTGGAAAAAGTAGGTGAACCGTTGGAAAAGGCTAATTGGAGTCAGGTGTTAGCGTACCTGGAAGAAAATAATTTAGTTGGTTTGGACTAGAGCTACTTTGACTGACAAAAACCACTCAAACTTTTTGAGTTTGCTCCGCACAAAAAAGAAGATGCTAATGTGAGGAATGCCTCGTCAAAAGGAGCCTTCAGAGGAACTATTATCAAGAATTGTTGATTTACATAAAGCTGTAAAGGGTTAAAAAGTTATTTCAAAGACTTCAGAAATTCACCAGACTACAGTTAAACAATCTACAAATGGAGGCACTCTGGGACTGTGGCTACTCTATCAAGAAGTGGGCGGCCAGTCAAAATGACCCCAAGAGCACAAGAAACACTCATCAATAAGGTAAAGACAAACCCCAAATGACAACCGAAGATTTGAAGGCATCATTGGAACTGACTAACATCTGTGTTCATGAGTCTACAGTAGGTAAAACATTGAACAAGCAGGGTGTCTATGGCAGGACACCACAAGGACACCCAAGGAAGCTGCTGCTTACTAAAAGTAACATTGCTGCCTGAAGTTTGCCAAAGATCACATTGACTCCACAGCAGTATTGTCAAAATGATTTATGGACTGATGAAACTAATATTGAACTATTTGGAAAGAACACACAGCGCTACATCTGGCCTATAAAGGTCACTGCACATCATCATGAAAACAGGGCCTGGCCAGCTTGCAGTGATTAAGGATGAAGATGAGTTCCCAAGTGTATCAAAAAATTCTTCAGCATAATGTGATAATGTCTGTACGTCAGCTGAATGACCCAAAACACACACAACAGAATGGCTTCAGTGGAATCGGCTAAAATTTCTCCTGAACGATGTGAAGGTCTGATATATATATATATATATATATATATATATATATATACCTCTATATATCCTTGGAGAAATCAACTTAATTATAAAATGTTGCCTGTAAGGGTTTTGTTTTTATTACTGCTCTACTGACACTAAATATTAAATGCTCTGTTTTTTTGTTGAAATTTTATGATCTTTAGCAGCCTAATTGCCAGTCGACACTGAACACCAATTGCAAAATATGATGAATGAGTCATTTCTGAATAAACAGCAACCTTAAGCAGCAAATTAATGAATGACTAATCTTTAATTTAAATATGTTTAGCACAGTCTGTATGCATAATATTAATCTAAAAATAACAGTACTCAGAGATATGAAAGACTTAAAAATTGGTTTATCTAATGTTATTTTAAGTCACGTAGAAACTGGTGCCTCACAACGGGCCATAGCAAAGGTGTAACAGCAACATATACTCTGACAGAGATGCACGGGTGGATGTGATCTGATCTGTAGTCATTTGATCAGCAGGAACGTGTTGAAATCCTGCAGAGAGTCTCCACAACATAGGATGCTGGCTTCTATCCCAGCTCTTGGCCTTTTCCAGAGGAAGTTGTCCAGAATGAGCCTCTTCATGCTCCTGGCTCCTCTTCCCTCAGGAGCTGGCTTAGACCTGATGACTCCATCTGGACAAACATATTCTGTGCAGCTCTCCTCTATCTGTAACAGAATCTTATGAATTTTCCCTGTTTCATTTTATTTTAGGCATTTAACATTTAGCAGGCAAATGTATCCTGACTAACTTACAGCATCAGCAGATTAATTTTAAATTAGAGTGCAATAACTACAAGTTGAAGCAAGTTATTTTATTTGCTATTAGCAAAGGTGCATGTATGCACAAAGTTTTGCACAGTTCCCTCAGTTCAATGTCAGTTTCTACATCACAAAAATGTACAAACTCGTTTGATAAAAGGTAAATATCACACAAAAATCACACAATTAGGCTGCTGAGGGCTGGGTCTAACAATCATTTACTTTATTGTTTAATCTAACATTTATTTTCTTGATTAAAGCTACAATATCCAACCTTTGGGAAACAGTAGCATGAAACTTGTCAGATACTGATGCTGTATCAAAACCACGTGGTCAAAACTTGTGGTGTCACATTGATACAAAAGATACCGTTTTCTGTGAATCTATGTCACAGGAGACTTTCACAGCACTTTACCGCATTCAAATGAATTATACATCACACCACTACTTAAACATATTTGAAAAAGGTGCATACTTTTGCTTTGACTAGCTGTTTGTTTGGTTTACAAAATGTCAGAAGAACAAGTAAACATCCTGATTAAAATACCCTGGAGCTTCAGACGCCACTCAACAAGTTTTTTCCAACCAACAGTCCAAAACTTCCTAAATACTGAGTTTACTGTAATGTACAACTAAGAAAAAGGTAAATTCTCACATTTGAAAAGACCAGAACCAACAATAAATTCACTCTAGTTTCTGTTTAACCAAAGTCTGACTTTGATATTCATCTTTACCAAACCTTCATAAATGTCCTAAGACTACTGAAACTAACTAGTGAACCACTGTTTGTTGTTTGTTACAGTGGATGTGGAGACTATAAATAAACTCTCTATATATCCATGAATGTACTTGAAGTGTTCCAGATAAAGCATTATTTACTCCTGTAGTGTCTAATGTTTGCAAAAGAACTAAAATACTCAGATGTTTCTAGCAAGTTATTTATTCATTTAATTATTTGTTTATATCAAAGTACGCTGGATGTATGTGACTTATTTTTAAAAATGTGTATCTTCAGTGAGTATTTATGGGCTTGAGATGCCACAAACAGTGTAGTGAGGATGGACGGTCTTGACGTATCACTGCTCTTTTCATATACAGTGTACTGTGTGTTTCCAGTCCTACCTTTTAATCCTCTTTTATGAAGTAAAGTGCAGATTTTAATGACTATAGTGACTTCAATTGAGGTGCCCTTCTGGACCAAACAATTCAATACTTATTTCCATTTAGATTATTATTATTAGAGTTTTGGTTCTGGCCTCATATTCATATTATTGTGAGGGAACCTACAATGCAACACTTGAAAGAGTAATCCTGCAATCATCTGAAGAGTAGGCTTTTATTTCTTTCCCAGTAGAAGCCTCTACAGCTTATTTCCTTCCTATTTTTATTTTTACTTTGTGCACGAATGAGGGATGCAGATTATTCAGCTGTTTTGTTTTTTAAATGAATAATAAGTGTGGATGTAATTGTTTTTCTGTTACGTGGTCATTGTGTTATGAGCTGTTGTTGATTCTTCATAATGACATCTGGCAAATCAGCGCTTATGGATTGTTTTTTCTTATGGTATTACTGCATTTATCACATTTGATCAATATAGGGTGATGTTGATCATATGTGTAACATTAATTCAATTTTATATCGGGCGTGAGAGAGAAAAAGCTCCTGAGCAGAGCAGCCAGAGATCTTTACAGAGCAGCAGCTGGTCAACAGCTGGATCATTAACACTTTAACAAATTCCTTAATAGTAACTCTGATAAATGAATTCCTCCATCTTTCAAAGAAAACTCACATTTGGCTTAATATAGTTATTATAAAGTCCACGTATGTTGTGTTTCATGTTGTGATTTTCTGTAATGATGCTATTCTATGTTGTTATATCAGAAATACTTTGAATATACAGTACTGTAAGTAAACTTGTTGTAAACTTCACATGTTACTTGGTGCATTTAATACAGAGCTCCTCCGTGTAGCAGTGACATTTATTTCATGTGCTACATTTTTCAAATGCCACCAATGATGAAATTCTGCCCTGGAGGAAACATTAACAGATAACACAGCAGATAAATCTTCACCGTGAAAAGGCTGAGTTTGATGGTTGGAGTGAAAAATTACATTTAGTTGTGTAAGCAACTACATGATGCTGAATATAAATGATCATTCTGTTACAATACACCATTTTTCTCCTTGATGGAGCTTCCTGCTCTCTCATTTTTTCAAGTTCCCACTCCAACACTTGTCAGTCACCTTGATGAGCTACCATCAGTCATAAGGCTGCCTACACACACAGTACTACATTTAGTCTGAGTGACACAGCTCAGAATCAGTGCAAAGTGCTTAATGGTAATAGGTTCAATTAATTAAGTTTTCTGCTGTGTATGAAACAACTGTTTCTAACCCAGAAACAGTAGCTTTGTTGGCACCATGAGAAATCTTAGGATCGTTGTTCTTTCCTTAAGTAAATCTGCAGTAAACTGCAACAAACACTCGCTGCGTCGTGTAATGTTGTGTCGTTTGACTGATGCCTGTAGCAACCCAGAAGTCGAAGCACGGCAGCTGTGATGTGTCGATCAAGGAAACAAATGTGATGTAATCTCTGTTTGTGTGGACAGTTGTTATGAATTAATGCTGCAGATTAGGAAAGTGGTGTTTACTAAAGCACTCAGACAATGCTGGCATGTGGGCCCGCTGTACTGTACATAGAAACAAAGGTGCACAGGTGCTAATGCGTCTAACTGCTGGTGTGTGTGTGTGTGTGTGTGTGTGTGTGTGTGTGTGTGTGTGTGTGTGTGTGTGTGGCCTTTAAAGCTTTTAACACAGTATCTGCTGGTTTTGTAGTTTGTAGCTGGGGATCTGTGCAGGTTATACCCCCCTCTCTCTCTCTCTTCACTTTGCTCTCTTCTGCTATATCATCACATATGACACAAATAAAGCTGGATATAAAGAAGAACCTTTCCATGCCAGCTGCTTTAATCTTCTCTCATCTGTATCAGATAAAGTTTGGTCCACAGAAAAAAACCTATGTTGCTCTATTGTCTTTTAGATCCACATACAGTAAACTAAATAACCCCCAGATCCCCTGTGAAAGTGGGCGCAGGGAGTCACGTCGTCCATTGTACCACCACAATGTTCACAAAGGGTCATTCATTGTGGAAAAAAGGCCAAAGGAGAAAACACCTTGTTAACAACACAGCCTTAAAAGAGGCTCTCGATAGCTGCTGTTGCTGGTTTAGGAAAAAAGTGTCTCAGCTAGATGGTATTTTATTTATGTAGCTCTTCTTTCTACCTTATATGTGAGATGCAGCATGATGCAGTGAAGCAGTATACCATCAACTCTAAAGACGTTTCAGGTATCAGCGTGTACTGACTGTATGTGTGTTTTAAAATGAATGTGTGTGTGGGTGTGTGGGTGGGAGGAGGGAGTGTATGTGACTCAGATGAATAAATAGTTCCACATATCCCAGCATTAGTCACTTTAAGAAAAGACATTGGATTCAGCTCCTTGTGTTTTCTCCCCACTGACTCATAATGGCAACCGCTTGATTGACAAAGGCCCACGTAGTCTGCAGTTGTGAATTATTTTCTACCGCTCAGCCAACACCTGACTGTTCCCAGGGTTAGAGGTTCAAAACACACATTCGGGCCTCCAACACTTGAGAGACAGTGATGACGCTGAGGTGTGATTTGGATAAAAGTCTTTTCCAAATGCCAGCGAACTTAAGTAGAATTTCTTTGAATTAAATTCCCACTGGATGTTTTGACATTTTAATTTTATTTCATGTGGGTATTTTCATAGTAGTGAATTTGTCTGGATCTGTGCGTCTCTCTCTCTCTTGTGTTTGTTCATGTGCACCATCTGCTGGTCACATTTGGCAGCCTTTCATGCAACAGCTGTGTTTTTGTTAGTGAGCTCATTGCAGTGACCCCTTCTGAGTTAAAACAGTACTTTGGCAGTCAGATCCTCAGGCTCAAGAGCCCTTCCATCTCACTAGTAATGCCTCATTAAAATCAATGCAGCGTAACAAAGAGACATGATAAAGTGAATAATAGATGTTGGACTCATTTGTAATGTGCTGTACAGATAAGAACGCTCTTTAGATGCTCGGGCCTGTCATAGCACATTAATAACATCTACTCAAACGTATAGATTTCCTGTTCTTAACACTGGGTATGTGCAGCTTTCATGTTTATGATATGCTGAAACAGACAAAGGAAAGAGCACTAACCACAGAAACTCAGACCTTATCTTCATAAAACCCCAGCATTGAAACATTGTAGTCACACTGTTGGATTGACAGTTGATTTCTGATAATTGCAGTGTAGAAAAGGCACTTTACAGCTGTGAAAACTGAAAGAGCAGTCAGAGTGAGGATCTTGGATTGAATAATAGAAACTGCTTAAATACTGGAACTGTGTTCTGATGTGTCGATATGCAAATCTGAGATTAAAATGTAAAATATGATTTAGCCAGCTCTTAGAAAAGTCTGTTTTCTTAGATCAGTTAAAATATTCCAGTAATGTTTTTTTTCTTATTTGCTTTTTTGTCCATTGCTATCGTGTCTCAGTGATAGGCATCAGGACAAATACTCTTCAGTCATATGCAGAACAGGCCCTGACACATGGCAAGTCATTAGTGACCTTTATGATGTCTGAACCTGTTTCCTAGATAACTTCAAGCAAGTGATGGGAAATGGATTGTAAACTATATGTGATCTAATTCAGTGAATTAACTGAACGTTTTCATAAGATCAACACGATACTTATCAAGGAAAATGTTTAGGTCTGAGCAGATTTGGGACTTGAGTTTGTATATTTTGGCTGACTTCACACGGCTTGGTTTTGGGTGGAGGAGGGTAGGGTCACTGCTTGTGTGTGGGTCAAACAACTTTGCTTGATCTTGATTTTTCCATCACCCCTCAGCTCCACTGGGAAAGCACTATTCACTTGAGATACGGGTAAAAGTTTAAGTGACATTTTCAGGGTTCCTGTTATCTTTTATCTCAAGCGGGTCTGTTTTTAGACAGAGCGGTGCCGCACTGACAAGCGTAGTGAAAAACTCTCCAGGCTGCAGCCTCTCGACGGCAGCACAGCTCTGGTATGTGTCCACACAGGCAGAGCTGTAATCCCTGATTAATGTTTGTGCACTGATGGACTCAGGAAGGAAACAAATGTATTCTGGTGTGCTTGGCATTTGCCAGTTACTCCTACATGAAGGGAGTTCTGGACATGGCTTGTTCACCTGTGGTACGAGCTTACATCGCTATAATTCAGGCCTGGCCATATTTAGTCAGCGCTCAGTGCTATGTAAACAGAGCTTACGTCTGAGGGGAGGGCTCACTCCTGCACTCGTGTCTGTGTCCATCAACAGTGCTCTCGGACAGCACTGGTGAGAAAAGTAATGAAGATTCTCAAGCTGTCAAGTGAAAGTGGATCTGAAGAACTTAGAGACTCCCACGAGTGTCTCTGAGTATGATCTCCATCATTACGAGACAGGCCAGAGAGTTATTTTATGAATTCTCTTGAAGAATGCTGCTGCTCTGAGATGGATGACCCGGACTACCTGTCAGAACCGAGAGGGCTGCACAAGAGAGCTGCGTAAGACGAATGTTTTGCTAATAAACCCTTGCGTGGCAGCATGAGTGAGGCCCTCTGGGATAGCTCCGAGGAGACTGACTCCCTCCCACTCAGCAGCACTCAGCCCATCAGGCTGAAACCACAGTCAACTTCTGGCTCACCCAGTGGATCCCCCAGGATGTCCCCTTGTGACTCTCCTCGAAACTCCCCCCGCCACTCTCCTCTGTTGTTCCGCAAACTCCTGATGAACCGGAGCTTCGCCCAGAGGCGCTTCACCTTGGCACACACACCCAGGTAGTGTAAATAATTCAAAGCCTTTGGCATGGATACTAAGGGTGTATGTACATGCATTTGTATAGAAAGCTTGCTGCACATAGATAAGATCATTTCCAGGACCTTTTGGCTCGGTGACCGCTCTGAACTTGAATAATCTCAAGCACATGCGTTGGTTGTTGGGGCTAATAGGTAATGCGGCATGTCTCAGAAGAGAAGCTACGTCTTGACGTTGTCAGAATGTGTGTCATGGGTTTGTTTCTGCAAAAAAAAGCCCCATTGTCTGATGAGAAGGTAACTATGGGAAATCATGATTATGTTGACGTCGGGACCGGTGTCATCTCAATGGACCTCGTTGTTCTTGCAATGAAAGAGAGGCTCTTGTTATGTGCCTAAGGTGTTCAACACTGCCTTCAGCAGGGCTTTCACAGGTCAGATAGTGAGGAGAAAGGACCCTACAGCAGCAGATGGACTGCTAAACAGAAACCTCAAGTCAGAGACAAGCAGAGACAAAGCTCACCACAGTAAACACAGGGCTGACGCGTCATGCTCCGCCATCATTTATTTACTCATTCCTCATGACTGAAAACAGAGAGCATGTGTGTTTCGTACGTCAGAACAACTCAACCTGAGCAAATCTGCTCAAGTTCGGTCAAATATTGTGATGGATGGGGATTATCAACCATTCCAGTGTCAGCTGTAGCTATCACAATGACTTCATTCCTCATTTTTACAATAGAAACTTCTCATACCAGAGCAAGAAAAAGCAGCGCCGGCGGGTAGTGACGTAAGGAGGAGATTTTCCATGTACACAACCATGACCTGTAGGTCACTTGAGAAAACTCTGAGAAACTGCACGCAAGGAAAACCTTCCCATTATCTAAAGCCATCTTTTTTCAATCATGTCTGTAAACACAGAGTAAGAACTATTTTTACGGCTCAGTTTACAGGCCTACAAGTGTGGACTGATGTTTGTAAGCAACTGCTAAATTCGGTTATTTGTAGTAAGTTATTATGAGCTTTAACACGTTTTTTTGTGTTGCCTCATGCTCTGAGTTATTGCTGCTCTTATAGACAGCTGTTTCATCTTAGGAATACTCTCAGAGATATGAGTGTTTCCTACAACTAACCCAACAATGCTTTCGTTTTATAACACGTCGTCACCATGAGGCTGGTTTTAATGTTAAACCTCATTTAGTTTTCCATACATAGACAGTAAAAATAGGCCTTTATGAGCCTCTATAAGCCCAGAGGAATACTGATCCTATAATATGATGTGACATTTCCCTTGCAATGATTTTGGCTACATGCATGTGCACCTTGTGCTTCTTCTCATTACTCTTCATTAATCCAGTTATGCTGAAGACCGTTCAACCAACGCACTTCTTATTAAACTCTGATGAGAAAAGCTCCCTTGCCAATATAACTCACAGAGAGTTTTCACAGAACAGTAATTAAAGTTAACCAGATTTCACCAGGTGTGTCAAAGAGTAAGATCAAGTAATTATCTTATCCCTGGAAATCAGCCTGGCAAGTGGAGTGCAATATGGAGGAGTGACGATTAGAGGAAGGGGTGTCATGGTTTTGTGTAGTTCACTGAGTAGAGGAAAAAACAACGCTATCAGTAGAGGGCTTTCTACCGTATATTAATGCACTAAAATAAATATATCATCTTGTAGCTTATAATAAGTTGTGGTGTCAGTGAGCAGCATTTAAAAATATAACAAATACGCATTTCTTCCACAGAAACTGTTTAGGAATTCACTCTACATCGACTGAGCTTTATTTAACATTAACTTTAAATCATCCTTCATCAGGTAAACATGATCTATAATGGTCTATAATTATGTAGAGGAAGCAGCTTGTAAGCGAGGCGCGTGAAATCACGTCATCCTTTCTTCATTTCACTTACGTCACTACGCTGCCCCTCATCTAACGTTTCAACTTCAGTATTGTCAGCAGCTCAGACCTCAGGCTGAAACCTGCATCCCATCACCTCTCAAAGGTTCTCAAACAAATGTCAGTCGAGTCCAAACCACAGCAGCCATAGGATAATAGGAGCCTTTATATCTGAAACTATAACAGTTTGAGTTATAGTTAAGTTTGACATTAAATGAAGTAAAAATAAAAGTACTTCATTAAAAAATGTTATATTTTAAACAATTTTAAACAAAGTCTAGACTTGATTTGTGGCTAAAATGTGTAGCTACCTACGAACAATAACAGCAGTCAGTAAATAATGAGGCTGATTCTAACCACATTATGCAACGAGAGGAAGTTAATATATAATCATTTTAATAAGAATCTAATTCTGCAAATAGTAACTAATGCTGTTAAAAATGAACATATTGAAGTTAAAGTGCAATGTTTTCTCCTGATTTATAGTCGAGTAAAAGTAAAGTAACATGAAACGGAAATACTCCAGTAAAGTACAAGTACCTCTAATTTGCACTGAAGAACAGTACTTGAGTAAATGTACATAGTTACTTTCCACCTCTGCAGTAGTATAAGGTTCAAATTGCGAAATGGTTTCAAATGGATATTAAATAAAACCTGAACAAGTGAAAAACGTGGACAAAACATGAGTGTTATAAACCATTTAATACTTGTTTGGCTTATAAATGAAAAAAAGAGGGATTTAAAGTAAAGTGTTTGACACTTAAAAGTGTGATTTAAACCTCTTTATAAATACTGTAAATAGTACAAAACCATAATTATATCCTTCATTTTATAAATATTCTCAGTGAAGCTCTTGAGTTGAGTGCATTCAGTGTTTCATAGGAAATTCATGTTAAATACTGGTTGAAAGATTTCATTCCCTGTAAGGTTTCAATACACCGAGGCACTAAAAGGAGGTATCATCATCATCATACTAAAGCTGTATATAGTTATATACACATTTCTTGTATATCAGTTGTTTATTCTTGCATAATCCTTTCGTAGTTTATCTTCTCTGCGTTTGAAGCATCCTCTTTTTAGTTTGCAGCATTCACATTTTGTTTAGGGAAGTGGTTGTGGTGGCTTTGACTGTTGCTGTGCAACAAGTGTCCGTCTATCAAATGCTGAGATGTTTTAAACTGTCAGTGCTAGCACCTAGAAACACAGACTCAGCCCTCACTGCTGTCAGCGGTCAGTGTCCACTGTGAGAAGATGACAGAGTTGAAGACCCCAGCAGGAAAAAACTGGCACATACACTGGAGGGGCCATGTTTTGTGCAGAGTCACTAACATGGTTGATTTAATCTAGAGCTGGGTGTTGGTTTTCACTGTGCAGCCAAACATGTGTTATGGTTGTCCTTCTGCTACTGAGCTGTTTGTGCCAGTTATGCTGCATCTACATATTTTCAATTCTCTGAAAAGATTCTACAGAGAATTCTTTGTAAGATTTGAAATGTAAAGTCTGTGAAGTGATAAAGATGGCTGCTGTAAAAAGTGCTAATTTCCACAGCAGCCCCAACTTCACAACTTCATAATATGACCTCGTGTCAGAAGTCTTGAAAAAGTAGTTAAGTTGTAGTTCCTCATCTAGGGTTTGACAAGTCTCAGGAAAAACTATGAATGCAAACAATTTTATACTGACTTAGCATTGGTAAGAGTGATATTTAGACTCAAGCATTACATTTTCCTTCATACTTCATGACAAAAATCAAGCCATTGATAGTACTAAAAGAAATGAGCTAATGGGTATTTAGTTTCATATTTTTTGTCATTTCATACACTAAATGATTTATGATAAAATAGCTATAACAGCATATACCTGCATATAACTATTACAAAATGCAGCATTTTATGACACTAATGGAAACCTAAATGTGTGACTGTTTAGTTTTTGAGCAGTTTTGCACAAATGCTGTTACACACACCCCTTGCCATCCTGCCCAGCACCAAGTCCAACAATATCCCCCTGTAATTATGTAGCTGCAGGGCAGCAGAAGGAGGGTATCGGGTCAGATGGCCAATTGATCTCACGTGTCATCGAAGGCAGAGCCAAGCTAGCTCTGCCAGCCACGCAGTAGAGTCAGATCCTTTGACAAGTTGGGACACAGCAACATTTTTGTCTGTAACTATCTGAATATAGAATATTTTCAACCTCACAATGCTCAGAAAGGGTCAACACGCTGCTGCGTTGGGGTTGCCTTAGATATCTGAAAGTGTTGCTTAGAATAGAATCATCTTGTAATGTTATACCAACACTTTTAAACTGAGCTCTTGCATATTTGCCACGGCATTGGATGTCCTGTGCAAAACAGATTCCTTGACAGCTCCTGAGGACTTGGTGGGCTGTCCTCCGCTCCCACAGAGACCTCAGGGGACTCCACAAGCTCTCACACTGCTGCAGGAAGAGGTCAGCACTCGCTGATGCTGCTCTGCAGTAACATCGCTCTCAGTAATGACTCAACCCTTCCCCTTTCCTGCAGAGCGAGTGAGTGACAGAGAAGTAGAGTAACAAGTCTACTTTAAAAAGTTAGACTGCTTTTCAAGACATGTTGTTTTCTCCCGGACAATTTGGAGCTGTACCACTGAAGACCTTTTCCGGATTGCAGTGGAAGTCACATCTGGGATTAGTTTGGATTTACAACAGCAAGAAACCAGTGAGACAGGAGAGACAACTGTGGAAAAAGCTTCAGTGCAGTGAGTCTTCAGTTAGTCAGTCTGAGACTAATTGAATATCACACTCCAGTCAGCCTTGTTGAGGCTTGCCTGGGACAGTGGAATAACTCAGCAGCATTCCTCGACAGTTCTCCCTTCATCCCGAGGCACTGAGGATTAATAGATCTGTCCTCCATCTGACTGTATCAGCGTTGTTTCCGTCTCTCCCTCTGAGTATTCCTGTGTTTTGATTCATCACAACACACAACCTCATGGAGTCAGTCCAGAGCCACCCGGTGTTTTGTGGGGGGAAAAATAACAGACTGAGATGAAAAGTTCAGAAGTCTTCATAAGAGGCTTAGTTCAAATGTGCAGATAAGTTTCCTCACAGCCCAGAGCGTCTTGTACGTGTCAGGAGAACAAGGGACAATGAGTAAAGACTGCCGATTGGCCAGGAAAGGTGCGCAGACTAGTTTTGGACACCGTCGGAGACACTCGTGTTTGGGGTATGTTCCTAAACTCTGCACCATGCGTCTTCTATGCGCTCATATTCATGAGAGGGAGTGTTCTTGCAAGCTGCAGAGCACACATGGCTCACAGACCTGTGGTGCCAGTTTCATAGTGTATATTTTTAAACAGAACACACTGTACGTTCTCTTAGATACTAGTGATTTTACAAGTTTAAAATATATCTGCACCGACGTTTTAAGGGTTTCTGTTTTAGGAGTTCAACAGCAACAGTGAATTTTGCTTATGAAACGACAGATGAGTTTTTTTACTCACTAAACTGGATAGATACTGAGTTAGTAAATATCAGGTTTGATATCATCCTGTTCAATCAAAGAGAAAAGTGTCTGAACAAACTCAGTAAAGGTTGTGAGGTTCTTGTTACTACTCACCACCAAACATTGACCTTCTTTGTCTGAGTGTCGCTCATGTCATCGTGCTTTCAATATATGCAGAGCTGGGAGATCTGGGAGATTTAGGAGCTCAGTGACTCTGTGTTCGTTTCACATTTGATCGGTGGGAGACAGGGGACGGTCTCACATGTGAATCACTTCCAAAACATTCACGTCATCAGACAACTCAAGACAGCTGTACGATTGCAGTGTTGGTCTTGTTAGGAATAAAAATACTGTACACTGATGATGTCAGCTACTTGAATATATTGGAGCTATCAGGAAAATCCTTTTGATAGTAGAACTCGGGTGTTGATGTGTTAATTATAGTAACTTTGTATCATGGTTATTAAAGCAGAAGTAACGTTAAAGTAAACAGGGTTCGTCAGAAAGTTAATAAACTGGTGTGGTGAAAGTTATGATGGGGAAATGTTCTACACGGGAACTTTCATAATATTTATTTTATAGATTATACAAATGTGAAGTATGGAAAGGCTAGTATTAGTCCATGTGGTGAAATGTGTGTTGCTTCAGCCCTGTGCACAATCAAGTCACTGTATTATTAGAGATGTTTTTTGAGCTACACTATTTCTGCGTGCTGGCATTTTACCCAGTGCCTTGTGAGAGGAAGCTAGTTTTGTTTGTGGCAAGTTTCATTCAACAGACTTCCTGTTTTTGCTAAAAAGTTTCCCAGAGACATTTTTCAGTGCAGCGAGCGTGAGACAAATGTTGGAGACTGAATTCAGAGCTTGGAAGTATCTGGAGGTGTTGAGGGACGTCAAAAAACAAATGCTCGAGCAGCACGCTTCATATTTTTATTAGTACATTTGCATCTTTTTGTGAACAATGCATTTTTCTCTCACTGTGTGTGTGTGTGTGTGTGTGTGTGTGTTGCCAGTCTGCCTGATGAATTGCTCGGTCTCTGAGCAGAGGGGGGTGGGGGGTAAATAACCCCTTCTGTCTCACCCCTCATAGTTAGCGATGGGCTCATGTTACCCTTATGACAATCAAACACCATCTACTGTGCATCAGGTAATCGTCACATGTTTCTGTGCATGTGCCCATTTCACGCACGTTTAAATGTGTTTTCATGCATTCCAGCATTCTGCGGTAGAACTGTGTTCTCACTTGTATTTTCATGCCTGTTCCTGTCCCCAGTCCCTGTAAGAATTAAACTGGGCTCGGATCAGTGGGCACCACCCAGTTCTCTACTCTGCTGCTGGGTCAGCGGTTGACTCAGCCTCCTGTACCACGTCCCAGCACGATCACAAACGCACGCTGGTCCTTTATTGTCGTAACCCGCAGCAAGAATTACATATAGTATAATACAGACTGAGAAAAAATAATCTTACTACAGTACTAAGTACACAGCAGTAGACTGTTACTGTCTCTACTTCTAGTATAGACAGTAACGTTCCACATGTAGCTGTAGAAATAGACATTTTCAAACATGAAGTTTGGTGTTGTGGTTTATTATTATGCATTTTGTTGTTTTCACTATTTTCTTATTATGAATGCAAATTTTAACCATGGAGCCGCATGTACGACTATAAAAATATTCACCTTAAATTTTTTTTACAATTTTGAATTATGGTGCAATTAATTTGGCTTTTGTGACACTGACCAATAGAAAAAGTCTCCTTCATGGCAAAAGTGAATTCTAAATAAATAAATTAATTAAAAATAGTGAAAGTGAACATACTGTAAGTCATTGCAATATATGCAACGCAACATAAAAGAATACTCCAAGCAAATGGTAGACACTCCTACTCTATTCAGGAATACAACTGAAGTTAGATTTTATATTTTACATTGCATCAATTTGTTCGAGTTTGTTGGAGTTAATTGTCACCAGGTACTAGAGTTTCACATTTTCACATTTACTCTGTAGGTTTCTGAATGACCACCATAAAAAAAAAAACATCATAAATCCATGTACAGGAGGCCCTCTGGGGGCTCTACCCCTGCCCTCTTTCTAAATGAATCAAATGAGCCCCCTCAAGCTTTTTTCCTAATACTCAGCTCTTTTATGAACAGTAGCAGTTTGAATATTTTTTAAATAATATGCATTTATTTTTCATGTTTTCATAAGTGTAGCTGAACTTGGCTTAGATGATGTGATGTGTTACCTGCTAAATAGGCTGATCAACAAACTGATCCACAAACCAGAGAACCCGTTAAAAATAATAAGGGGAGACCCTCGTGAATTTTCTGAATTACTTTAAAGGCCAAGAATATTGGGGGCGATTTCAGATGTTTTGGATTTGTGGGAGTGACTTTCAGTGTTTACACATGATAGAAACGTGAAGAACAATTTAGAGATTAAAGCTGTGTGAAAAAGGCTGAAGGCTGTCAGACCACTTTACCTGAGGCCGCCTGTTCAGTTCCGTATTGTTCCAAGCTTATCATTCAGTGCACTCCCAGAAAGAGACTTGTGCAGCCACAAAGAGCTCACCAAGTAGAGCAGGGGAGATAAGAGGGTGAAACAATAACACAACGGACCCCTAAAATAAAACCCCGGAGCCTGGAATAGTTCCCCGGCTTCTCTAAGCTTGGCTGCACATAACACGTGAATGTGCCATGTGTTTCTTGTTGCTCATGCACACGCACACACATGCCACCCGTCCCAAAATCCATATTGATTGTTTGTTCCACCAGAGAATTGCTGTAGGTACTTTGAGGTCATGCTGCCAAATTAGGTGCTGTGTTTCACCAGCTGTGGAAAATGCAGTTGAGAGAGGTTCAGGCTTGAGTCAGTTTCGTTCGTCATGCATGTTGAGATTATGGTGGATATTTATTTAGGGTTTAATGGCGGGAAAAAGGCATTTTCGAGTTTTCACAATGTCACCTTTTCAGTTCAAAGCTTAAAAATCACACAGTAAAAAAGTAGTAGTCTTGATACAGACTGTTTTACAGACATTTCTGTTTTTCACTGTAATAATAATAAATGTGTGTTTCGTCTAAGTCGGTGTCCAAGCGTAGAGTGACCTCTGCTGGACACTCAGTTCACCTCCAGCAGACTGAATTAGCTGGAGTCTGTACTATTACCTGAATATCAACATATTCTGACTCACATTCCCACAATGAAGGCAAATCTGGGTGTTGTTGGAAATGCTAAAGCTTGCTTGGTCAACTTATCTTGGACAAACAGAAGTTAAAGCCAAAAAACAACAAAATGAACTGACACTACCCTCTGAAATAACACATTCTGGTCAACTGGAACTCGAAGTTGTGTGTTTTGTGGGAGGCGTAGGAGAAAAAAAAATCTGCACGAGAATATAAATATGAGTGAATGTTGAGGCTGATCTGAAAGCAACTAAAGACGTAATAGGTCTACGTTAAAAATAGCAAAGTGAAATTGTTTGCGTTCACATGGTTGTTTTTAATTGACCTCAGAGACGTCATGTTGCAGTTCACCCTGTAGCATGAATGCAGATTATAATTCTGACCAAGCATCACACTGCCTCTCCTCCTGTCTGGTTAAAGGCATGTTAGCTGTTGAATTGATCAGCACTAACAATCAGCTGAGAGGAGAAGCTCCTGCAGGCTGCTCACGGTGTCGCCTCAAAGTTTTCTCCACAAGATGGGGCAAGAGCCTCTCTGCTCCTCTGCTGCAAATTCACTGCAACAAACACAACACCTGCAAACACTGTTTGCTCTGTTGAGTGATAGAGAAACTCAGAAAGTGATAGATTCACTTGCTGTCTCAGGTTTTTTTTTTTGAAGGTTTTGTTAAGTTTTATCGTTGTTATTTTGGAGGCCTTAAGTGGTTGTGCATTAACCAGAGGGAATAAAGTAAGTATAAGAATAACAGAATGCATTATGAACAATATGTAAACGTGTATAACTATACTATGAGCTTCCTGTTTTCGAGAGAGATTTACAGTGTTAGGATTTTGGAGCCTAGAGCCTGGAGCCCTTTTGCTTCATTGGAGTGTTTATGTTCAGATAGAAGCTGCAACAAAAATTTGAAATAGTGTAATGAAGAACTCTGAAGCATAAAAAACACTTTTATTAACTGAATTAAAGTGTTAAAGCTAAAAATTCAACTGGGAATTTCTACTGTATCATCAGCAGACTGATGGATCAGACACAAACTAACACCGTACTGTACATGTGCACTTGGTCACTCACACACACACACACATACATAAATACATGCCACTCCTCCCTCACAGTTTATTCTCATGACCAGAGGTAATGTTGTCATAGGAGCCAGAAGCCAGCTGGGCCGTCGAAGTCATTTGGCTGCTGGATCTGGTTACACAGCGGCCTCACAAACACCTCATTCTCAGCAAACCTCCGCCACAGCATCTGTTTCGAGGTCCAACATGTTTCACAAGCACGTTGCACAAGGAGGAAGGAGAGCACTGGTGGAAGGGGTTTACCACAGTTTAGGTACGAGAACAATATCTTTAAATAAGAGGACAGAAATCGCCGTGTTTGTGCGTCTGGTGCTTTCCTCTGTGTTGAAAAGGCCCCAAAGAAACAGTGGCAGGAGCAGGTGTGAGTTGCATTCAGATGTTTAAATACAGTTTCATTCATTATTCCCATAACGTTAAATATTAACACTGAGAAAGTTTGGGGAGACTACTTATCGTGGAGAAAGGATCTGACCCAGTTGTGACGGTGAAAACTCTTGTAAATGTCTGTTAGAGCAATGTGGTCCCATGAAGTGAGGAGTTGAAGTCTGGAGGTTTTAATCACGCTGCTCATCCTCAGAGGAAAACCTCACGTCAAGGTGCAGAAACAGAAGCTCCAGCCTATTGTTGTGTCCAGTATTCTGCACGAGCCGTGCTGGTCGTGAGACAAAGAACCGTCTCTTTACTCTCACAAAGATAGAAAAAGGACCGACAGGGGAAAGGGGAGTCTGCTGTGGTGAAAGAGGAAAACGCAGTTTGAGTTTGAGCCGATTCTACTGAAGGTGAGATCGAGGTCAGTGGAAGGGAACCCAGTCACAAAGAAAACACAGTTCAGGATGGCAGCTCGACGGAGGGCTGATTCTGTTTAAGATGGAAAATGAGCTTCTTTTGTCCTCAAATGCAGAGGAATCTTTGCCCAGTGGCCTTGAATTGTTTTCATATTTCTGAACAACTGAGCTGTCAGAAAGTCCTCGGTCTGGACGTTTAGTATCACTCAGTAGAAATTAAATAATGTGAACTCATAGCTGGTTGAAAAACAGGCAGCAGTAGAATAAAGTTTAATCAGAACAAAGGATGACGTTAAGGCATCAGCATCCTCTCACGATCGACGTAAAACATCTGATTCAGATGGTCTTTAACACACGCACGACGTTTTTTAAAACATTTGACATTTCAAAGCCCCTCTCACTCCATGTGCCTGCCAACACGTCCAACTCGGCCGCGTGCCCTGTGTCTCAAAAGACAAATATTTGCCTGTGATATTGACATCAGCGAGTCAGTCAGTTGGTGAACTCATCAGGTCCAGAAAGGCCATCACTGGTGCTCCTTCACTCGAGTTACTGCAGGTTGGAGCTTGGCCTGAGGATTTTACAATGCACCTGAGGTGATAGGTAAAAAAATGTATTTGACAGTAAAACAGGAGCTGTCGTGGCTTTAAATGGGAAATAATTTAAAAGAAATGTGTATTCACAACGACAGAAATTCAAATGTGTGTGTGAAAAAAACTTTTTTCAATTTGTCAGGGCACTCTCTCATCTCACATCTTTAAAAGTGTGAGATTAAATGTTCTCACAACGACGATTTGTCTAAATAAACACAGCAACACACAAACCCACAGTCCAAAGTCATACACATGCGTAATGTACTAAGAACCACAGACCCCCCCCTCCACACACACACACACACACACACACACACACACACACACACACACATATATATATATATAGTGTACATACACATGCACATGTTTTTTTTAAACGTCTATGTGCTGGAAGGAGGAGACAGACGCCGGGAGGGAGGGAGGAGTGGATCTCGAGAGAAGTGCGAGATTTCAGCTCAGGACTCCTCAATGTGGATGTGAAAGCAGCCACTTCGCGGTCTCCTCAAGTTCACTTCTTCACATCCAGCTCTCCAAAGCGCGGTAAACTGCAGAAAATGACTCCTTAAAAATCCAGCCTGCCTTAACCCCCCACCTTCACCTCCTTCACCCTCTTCTCGTGTGGGACTGGAGGCATGCCGCTGAAACACACCGAGGATGGTTTTCCTCCGTCTGTCTGCGCGTCATTGGAAACCTGGTGCGGTGTGAAGGGAGCGGGGAGAGCGCCAAGCGGCGGACCGAGAGGAGGATTAGTGGGGAACAGCACAGAAGAGAGGAAGCAACAATCGCAAACATGAGTTTACCGACTAACTGTGTGTACATGGCCCCCTCGATCTTCAAAGTGCGGAACGGGAACATCTGCGGGTCGCCGTGCGCCGTCAACCGGCCCATTGACATCGTGCAGAAACGCAGGCGGTAGGCCAGATGTGGTTTCAGTTTAGTTGTGCAGCTCTAAACACACTACAGTCTACTTGTTTTGAACGAAGCTTCACACTTTTTCAGCTGAGAAAACATAAACTTACAGTAAAACTTTTACTAGAATAGTCTCACAGTGAGTGTTTTAATGGTGTCATCTCCTGGTGATAGTTCTGTAATATAAGAGGGAGGTCACAGCATCATTTACTTATTTTATTACTTATTGTATATTATTTAATATTTCTGGAATATTCATAATGAGCTGTATCATTCAGATTTAACATAGTGGCCTCTGGAGTTACTTTTGATGTTCATATTGAGTTGTAAGCGACTTCCTAAAATATCTTTGTCTGTGTTGGTCAGTCGTGGGTTTATCTGGGCCTATGTGAGGGATATTTACTGACATTCACTCAGTCAACATATTTTACTTTATTGTTAAAATTAGAACCAGGTCTAAGAAGGTCATGGGCCCGAGACTGAACAAGATCTCTGCTTTTTACTTCTCAGAACCAAATCTATTAATCCAACATGTCAACATAACATCCACAGCCAGGTCCCCTCACTAGAAATGATGCAGACGGGGTGCAGGCTGAACTAATGACTGAGTTTTGGTTTTTTAAGTGCAGTTTAATGGTGAGTCAGATGGACTGATGTGGTTTCAGAGGAAGATCTGACTCAGGATCTTCTGAAGTGTGTGTGTTTTGATGACGTTTATAGAGTTAATGTTACTGCATGAAGTGTAACACATTGAAATACTTATTCTATTCCTTCTAATGAGTCGCACACATACGCCAAGAAGAAAGTTTGCAAATATATTGATTGCAACTAGTTTTGTGTTGCAAGAACAATCTCTACTGTTCATGTTGAATTTTTCTTCACTGCGCTGCTGGTGACCCTCGATGCCAAGTGCAGTGGTGGAAAACATAGTTTTGAATAGAAAACCTGCCACTTGTTGGATTAAAGTGTACATACTCAAAATGTTTGTATGTATTTTCATGACAAAAAGCAATAGATTTCGAAATATTATTTCATTATTTTCATTATTTCCTCTCTGACTATACCTGAAAGCGGCTGCTGCCTTAAAACTCAGAGGGCTAATTTTGCAGGTGGCCTCTCAGAAATTCATGACAGCATCAGCCTTGTTGGGTGGAGAAAGGGGATCAAAGTGTCTTTATAATGTCAACCCACCAATAAAAATCCATCAAAGTGGGATTGGTAATGAACGCTGAGTCCGACGTATTTATAGGCCTAATGGATCAACCACATGTGTGTAATAACACAGTCATAAAGCAGCGGAGAAAAGCGGTGTGTCACTCTAATCGTCCAAATCCCTTTAACCCTGCACCCTGTGTACTTTCACATTAATTCCTAGATGGAAACTTTCCATCATCATCGTAAAGTTAGATGTTTTAATGTAGGTTTTTAGTTTTTGCTTTAGGTTTTTGAGCAAACTTGTCATAGTGCCACATCCTGTCTTTCCTTTTTATTTTCTGATTTACACTAAATCTGTATATGTTGAATACATATACATCTCATTTATACAGTTACCAGAGCCCAAGGTGAAGTCTTCAGATGTCTTGTTTTGTTCAAACCACAGTTTACACTGGAAGAAATTCTCATACTGGGGAAGCTGAAATGAATTTTGCCTGAAAATCTATGAAAATAATTAGTTAATCATCAGATTAATTTCTGTTTATGAAGTAATAATAAATAACGTAACTAATTATAACTTTACCCCCAGTGTGAGGACTTTTAATCTTTTATATGAGCATAAACTGAATGTCTTTGAGTTTAGGACATTTGACGATGTCACCTTGGACATATTTTAATATTTTGTAAATAGAGTTAAGGCTAAAATCAATAATCAGTGCTTATCGATATAATCAACACATTAAGATATTCAAAATAATAGAAACTTGCAGCCATAGTGGGAACCAGAAAATTGACTTGAAACTGTTTAATTATAAAAATCTATAAATTATCTGACAGCAAAACACTCAGATAGTTGTTTCACATCTAACAATGTAATGTGTCCACTTTGGATTATTAATTTTATTATCCTACTCCAGAATTCTCCAAATTCAGCAAAAGGAAACAAGCTGCCTCTGTTTTGTCCTTTTCAATATTGTGATTTCAAATTACACATTACGCAGTCATGGAGGATTTTATCCATCTGAGACATTCCTACTTGTCTCGTCTTGTCCCCCACGTCAATCTGCTTTTCATCAACAGACATGTATCGTCAGAGCTGATGACGAGGACTGATGTCGGACTCTGACTTACTCATCACGTTTTACCTCCCAGTAGAGATCACTGATGTCGACTAAACACTTACTCACACTGAGGAGTGGAACTCATCAGTCATGTTATACTAATAATAACAATGAAAATGTTTCTATGGACATTTACTGAGCAGTCACCAAATGTGCACTGTACTCTAAGATCAAACCAACAGACTCATAAGAAGCTGTACTGAATGATGAAGTCGAGGACTAAACAGTATCCTCTTAACAGTCGCCAATAGACTAAACAAAGTGGTTTATTTCTACTGGAGGAAGGGAGGAAACAGTTTTAACTCCATTAATAGCTCTTTTTCACCATATGTGAAAAACTATGTGCAGATTAATATTATATAAAAAGTTTGACCTCTGATGTGATATTTCCCGGAGATGATAGGAGACAGGATTTGGTGCTTAGGTCAGAGGCGTTTTGCTCTTAGCGTGTTGGTAAAAATCGTGGCGAAATGTCTCATGTATGTGCAACCTTGTGCTCTTCGCTGCTTGTGAAATGACACTGCTGCAGTTCATTGTCCCACAAAGCGCAGCCACTTTGTGTTTTAATGAGCATCTGTTCACACTGCTTTTTTTCCCACTGTTTCATATTTAATTGCAGTTTCTCCCTGTGTTTTGAGAAGTACTATTTAGTTATGTAAGTTGTAAGAGGTCAGCCAGTTTTTATTTTTAAGCTTGGTAGTTTTATTTTTTTACTGAAGCTGGAGTCTTAGTTTGATGCTGTAACTGTCCAGAGGAGACCTTTGTCGACCCTGAATGTGTTGGTGGTCTGAGATTTGGCAACGGGAAAATATGTACCTGCAGTTTTTTATTCGGTCTCCTTTTGTAAAACTGATCCACTGACAAGTCTGAAGCAGAAGTTATGATTTGGGCCACCTCAGTCATGTTCTAACTAATCTAAAGACAGATATTTTCTGCAGATGTTCCACTGAAGCCTTGAAAAGAGTCTAAAGAAGTCCAAACTCTGTTCATGTGGTAGATTTGTTCTTATACTGTAAGTGTTTTTACCTCGCTGACTGAATACTTTGACAGAAAAATGAACTTCCTTCACTTTTGGTTCAAAAAAGTTGTTGAATACTAATGCTTCTGTAGGGATGTCAAATTTTCAATATCAATACAAATGGGTATAAAAAATAATAATCATTAATCAACTTGTTTCTGGTGGCATAGCATTTCTGCTGCAGGGCATTTGTTGCCTTGCGTGTCTTTGAGATTCTTAGCTAAGTTTCATGTGTTTCGCTCCTTTTGTTCTAAATTTACCTGAGACACCGTTTGCATACTGGCTTTTAGAAGTCGATATCTTGAATCCTAGATCAGAGCATTAGTGAGCTCCTGGACAGTCTGTGGTGGTACTTGGTGGATTCAATAATACATAATGTCTCATAGGTGCTCAGTTGGATTTAGGTGAGGAGAATCTGAGGACCAGTCAGTGGCATCATTGCCTTCGTCACCCAGTCTACACACTGTGGCCACTTGAGGCTGAACATTGTCCTGCATCAAGACACAGTCTTACGATAACTCTGGTGATTTTATCCCAGCAGCTCAAAGTACTCAGGGTACGGTTAGCTATGACATTGAGGTCCATCACTGACCCACCACCATGTTTGATGATGTTACAGGCAGAGTAATAATCACTTAGTGTGAACCTTCTCTCATCTGTGACGAGAACTGGGTGCCAGTGATGGATCTGTCGATTCTGGTGTTCTCTGGCCAATGCCAATCGAGCTGCACGGTGCTGGGATGTGAACGCTAGAGGACGTCAGGCCCTCATGCCACCCTAATGGAGTCTGTTTGTTTCTATTTGGTCGGAAACATGCACATCAGTAGCCTGCTGCTGGGTTGTTGCCCTTCGACGTCCCTGTACAGCGACCCTTTGCTGGTGCCTTCAACCACATTTCACAGTCTTCAATCACTGGTGCCCGTGTCATTATGTGACCTCTGCATGAACAAAGTTGATAATAAGTGGTCATACTTTAGCAGGGAGGTAGGGGTCGTGACCCTGTCTCTGTGGAGACGTGGTCTCTGGCATCAGATGTGAATGTTTTCCTTGATCTTTCTTCAACTGCTGACTCCATGGGAGTGATTTGACCTCTTCCTGGTCAAAAGCCGTGACTGGTTTTCTTCTTCTGTTCTCAAACAGCTGATGGCGTCAGTTTCTGAGGTTCATTCAGTTTCTTCTCTCATATCGTTTGACATATGTAATGTTCCCCACAGCTGGTTCATGAGTTGAATCATTGCTTTCCCGTCAAACATAATTTTGAATGTCAGATAAATATATAGAACATGTGTGTGTAAATAATTAAATGTGACATGTCCAGCTTTTTTAATCCAGCAAGTCACCACCAATAAATGACTCCAAACTGTTGCATTTTACAGGAATCTACATGTTTGACCCCCAGTGAGGACTGACATAAAATATTGACATGACAGCCTCTGTTTACTGGACCTGGTCCCAAATCATTAACAATTCACAGCTGACGCCACAACCCGCTGAACCGCAGGACGCCTGTGCTCCGAGTCTCTGGAGTCGCTTTGCTAAGTTTGCTCAAAAAAACACGTCTCAGCCGAAATTCCACTGAGTCCTCAAGCTCAGCCAGCTGGTTTCTGGCTTGTACCTTTATAGCGTGTTTTGTAGCATCCTTTGTGCTGTAGTCTCTTATTTGGTGGAAAAACAGAACTGCACTGAGCAGAGCGCTGGGCCGGGAATAATTGCAGGCCTGCAAGCTGGTCGATCGGCATGGCAGTGACAGCCATGAAACCACAACTGACGTCAGTAGACAAGTGTGACTGTGTGTGTACTTGTGTTGAATATCTTTGCCAGAATAGTGGACTGAGTGTTATCCTGACATCTGTGCGACTCCAGGAATGATGATCAACTCAGGAACTCAACAAAGAAGCTGTGTTTTGTTGCCGGATTAGACAATAGTGTGGTCGATGGACTTTTACTTACTCCGAACAAGCAAAGAAATAAGGCATCCACATGCAGTCTGCTCCTGTTCAGTTGGTCACAGGTGAACTTGGTCACCTAAATAGGCTTCAGGGCTCCGCCAGCACAGCGGGATGCCAGGTAGGGAAAGGCTGGGACCTGGAGGGGACTCTTACCAAGTTGTTTTGGCAAAAGAAATTAAATACATAAAAGATTAACTTAAAAAAATTGAGGTCATATATATATATAAATTAATTATGTACTGTTAGATGGTGTTAAACTCACTGTTTATTCTTTACTTTTACAAATGTGATTGGATTTCTGTGGCTCTTAAAACTTTTTGACTTTTCCACTATAACTGAATTAATTAATATTACATACAATACGTCATACAGATTTTACTCTTATTTCTATATTTTTATTTTAATTATAATGTATTTTATTGATTAATAATCTAAGTTACTCTTACTGTTATTGATAACATCAATTAATAGATAGTATTTGGTGTTTTTGACATGAATTAATTCACTTTTAAAATCAATTTTAAAACAGCTGACAAAGATGTAGGAAAAACACTCTTTCCCGTTTTCTCCATTTTGTCGTGTCCCACTAATCAGCGATGTGATTGGCTGCTCCTGGCCTCCTGCTCTTGATAATTAGTGGAGGAAGTGGCACGCTGCTGCCTCACCGCCGGACTCAATCCCTGTATACCGAAAGGCGCCAATTAGTGCCATATGAACATGATTAGAGGAACTCTCAGCATGGTCTGTTGCTGGGCAGACTGTGTGTGTGTATGCGTGTGTGTGTGTGTGTGTGTGTGTTTGCGCGTTTGTGCGTGCCCTGAACCAGCCTGTCCAGTTGCGCACCAGTGTGATGTAAGGTTGTTCGATTTTAAGGTCGATGCTGGAGCCAAATCTAGATCTCTACTGCTGGGGCTGTAATCACACATTGCCTATTTTGTATGTGTATAGGTGTGTGTGTGTGTATGTGTGTGTGTGTGTGTGGTTCTGAGAGGTTCTGGCCCAGTGTGTTACCCCTCCAACCAGTTTCTAATGATGTTAATGCTGATCAGCCACTGTATGGATTTCTGCCCGGCTGGACAGAGGGAGAGCTAATCATTGCAGATAGACTCCATGATCAATACCCGTCCGGAGGAGTGAATCAACCTTTGAGGGACCCTGAACTCCAAAAATTTAACCACTTCTGCACTGGATCAGATATTTTTATTTATAGGGCCAATTTGATAAAAACACTATTGTTGTTTTTATGAGTTTGTTGCTTTACCGCAGCACCATACAGCGAACAAAACTTAGTCAAAAATCATTCTGAGCCTAAACATAGACAGCAACTTGTGCACCCACAGTAACTAAATTAACTAAATAGACTAAATCAAAGTGTATTTCAAAATAAGATCAGAATAAGACGACTCTCATATGCGAGGCAGGAACACTCACTCATAAAAAACAAAACATTTCAGTTGTATATTACAGATTTGATTATGTGAAATACCTCTGGATTTGCTAATTAAACAAGAATATAAAGGTGCCATTTTGGGACCTGGAATCGTGGGGGTATTTTACACTGACATATATATAATTCCTAGTTATGTAAATAAGTAATTAGACTGATTATTACAATTATAGTGCCACTACTGCTGATGTGATAGAAGCTATTAATCCTCCTTTATAGGGTGTAGTACGTCAAAGTATTGTAGCTGAGTTGATAAGACAGTCTGTTAAAATGCAGGGTATGGAGTGTATCTGCCTGACGACACACACAAACAGTAAACAGACAAAAGCCTCCACTCACTTTTCTTCAGGATGTACAGTTGTAATGTTTGCGCACAAGTCTCAGATCTGCACTGACCCTCCCTCCCCCAGTCCTCTTTCTTCCTTTCCCTCACTGACAGCAATCACAACAGAGCCCTGCAGCTCTCAATGGACAAGTCCTTCCTGTGCCTGTAGGTCAGAGGTCACACAGTAAAATTATAAACACAGCAGATTGTTTGGCTCGGTGCAACCTTCTCCTCCCCTTCGCTATATTTAGAGGGACATGAGCTGCTCTGAGATCAGATGTTGATGTTGGACACGGTGTTTGCTGTACTTGGACGGCGATTCACAGTGGCTGGGCAGGTGGATGGAAAGAGCAACTGGCTCTTCATGGAGGTGTGGCTCTCAGTTTCAGTTCCTCCTGGATGGAAGTTTGTAACACTTCTTATACAGGTCCTGCTAAAAAGAACTGTATAGCTGATACTGTACGTGTTAGTATTTTGTTCATATTCAGTAGAGAGTGATAATATTTCATTGTTGTTACATGTTAAGAAGTGTTTTCACTACTAGAATAATTCTAATTACATTACAGATATTGTTAAACTGTTGCTTCCTGTACCTGCCTGCATCAGACTCAAAGCCCTGACCCTTGCCTACAAAGTGGTCAACTCACCAGCACTCGCCTACCTGAACTCCCTCATCATAGTCCCTCCCGTCCACTGTGTTCTGCATGGGAACGATGTCTTGTGGTCCCCTCACCTCAAAAAAGATCTTAGGCAAAACCTTTCAGCTCAGTGGTGGTGGAACGACCTTCCCACCTGTGCACGCTCAGCAGCTTCACTCTTAATTTAAAAAATAATAATAATTTTCTCTGCACTTAAATCTAAAAAGAAAAACATCTTGAACTTGCACTTTATGAAATAGAAACAGTTCTTATTAGAGCACTTTAAAGTTCTTCTCCTTGGCTTAGATATTTTTCTTGGTCTGCACCTATAAGTCGCTTTGGATATTTGCATGTGCCAAATAACTAAATGTAAATGTAAAGTTTTTTGTACAACTTGAACTGAGAAACAAACGTTACCAGATGCTTTTCCAAACTATAAGAAAACAGCAGCATTTGAAATATGAGGACAGAGCTCCCTAGAAAAAACAAAACAAAAACAAAACAAAAGTCCATTACTGTTTCCATTGCTAAAATGATAATCTGATCTATTGATCTATCTATAACCACCAGGCCACCAGAGTTCACCTCCTGACAGCAAATCAGTTCAGCAGCTTCCCTCTCACCTCACTGTCCCCCTCCCATCATATTTGTCCACAGCGTTGCAAATCAAATTATTTATGAAAATAGAAACAGGCCTAAATTCTGTGTAATATTTGATATTGGCCGTGATAGCTGATAAAATTTCCCTCTCTCCATCCTCAGAAGTGATTCACTGTCCGATCACTTTCTTTTGTGCGTGTGACAGATTTATCAGCTCTAAAACTAAAGGTCTGATCTGATCCTGGAGAGCGTTTCAGTACAGTGCTGCTATCAGTTATGTGTTGTTGTCAAACCGCTCTCCCTTAAACCCTGGAAGTCAGAGTCAATATTTGAGGGCCAGTCTGGACCTGCTTAGAGAGCTGTGATTAATATACAGTATGTGCATCGAGATAAGGGAGATATACCACTTATATATCAATAACTGAAGCACGTACATGAGTATGAGCACCCAACAAACTTAGGACCATCAGAAGTAACGTTGAAAGACTTCATACAACCAGAAAGTAAAAAAATGGGGTGAATGAAGTGGTTAATTCTAAACCTAAAGTAAAGCAGCATCAGTTTTACTTTGAACAGAGGAGTTCATCTTCCTGTTCTGGCCTTGGTGTTCACAGGCATAAATAACTCTCCTGCTTGTTCTTCTCTCACCCTGCTGCCCAACCTGTGCTCACAGCGTGCTGGCATGAAGACATAAACACACACACACACACACTATGGCAGCGAAAGGAAAGCTCTGTTTGGCAGGGTATATGGGGGGGTGCTGGTTGTTTTTCTGTGTTTTCAGGTCAAACGTACAATAGGCCTGAGGTGTAAAGAAAAAAAAAGCTTCTTTACTCCCTGAACTTTCCCGCTCTCTCTTCCTCTCACTGGCTCCCTCAACACACACACACACACAAACACACACAGTGATTTGGCCTCTTCAGCTGCTTCGTGGTGTTGTTGCTCATTTCAACTCTAATAGAAGCATCAGTAAATTCAAGCTCACACACACATTCATAAAATGTTCCGTGCTCTGTTTTCCTACTTCTCACCTCTCACCTCCTTCCTGGTGTGATGTTTGAGGCCCCTCGGCCAATTCCCACGCTATGAGGAAAGAAAACAGGAGGGACCGTTTGTGTATACGCGTGTGGGTTGACCTTTGACCCTTGGCTTGTGTCATCTGCTATCAAATACCATCGGGTGCAGAGTGTTGTTTTCTGTATTAGTCATAATGAAAGTTCATAAGGAAAGTTGCTCAAATCTCTCGGTTCCCATGAACCCATTACAGACGCGTGTGCGCTGGACGCACTCTGCACTTCCCAGGTTTTAACTAAGAAAGGACTGATGGAACGTGGGTGGGGCTGTTTATCGCTTATGTAGCATTTGAAGTTAAAGTAAACAGTCTGATGAAAACTGATAAATTAGTCCCAGCAATAACTCTAAAAAAGTAACGGCAAAGTTTTTTATTTTCTTTTTTAATTGTCCGAAAATAAAGAAAAATGTCAGCGGCCATTTGCTAAACCCCATGGTGACACTTGTTTCATCTGGCAAATAATCTAAAATTAAGATATTTAGTGTACTATCACAAAATATATTAAAAAATCAAACAAATCCTCACAACTGAGATTTGGAATTAGGAAATATTTGGCTTTTTTGCTTCAAAATTATGAAATGGATGATAAAATTGTCAAAATAAGAGTTGACTTAAAGGAAAAATCTGAACTGTAATTAGTAAATAAATGCAGGAACAGTTATTGTGAGTGATGATGAATTACCAACTTGGTTGATCATCACTTTTAAGCTGAAGTTGCGTTCATTTGGTTTCCTTGATATGGTGACGAGGTGTAAACTAAACATCCTGGGTAGAAATACAGAGGCTAGGATGTGGGTGTTAAGAGATGTGTGAGAAAAGTTTAGTAAAACACAGTTAAAGAGAGAAAAGGGAGCTGTCATTTACGTCAGAGAAATGGAGAACAATGCTGGAGGCAGGAGACGGACCAAGGTCAGCTTGTTATGTATGCTGCAACTGAACAAGACGCCCGCCTGTCTGTTTAAAGGGAGAACGCCTGTAATTCTCACTTGCAGAAGCAGTGGTTTAACAAGTTGTACCAGTTTTAGTCGTAGAAGTATATGTGCAGAAGTTAGGAGCAGCTAAAGTCGGGTCTCTGCACTTTTACGCCTTTTCATCCTAATAACATCAAACAAAAATCTGGATATTCAGTATGGAAATATTGCACTGGTCAGCCACAACATTAACACCACCTGGTGGTTTTCATGTCATCGTGAACAGGGGTCAGCATGGAAAAAATTGAATGCTGGATCAACAGAACATGCTGTGCGTCACAGCTGTGTTATGGACGAGGCCGCTCAGTCAGAGAGCCCAACATGACCGATCGGTGTATAACAGCCCTAAAGACACATCGGACTTATTTGTTGCCTCTTCCGGTGGATTTTATAGTTCCAAAGCGGGCGTAAATATGGACAACAAAGGTTCTGTGTTCATAAACTGTATCCTGTAACATTTTTTAAATATCCTCCACATTTTTTCCTTCCTGTAGAAAAAAACTTAATGTTCCCTCAAAGAGCCACTTAGCTCACATCTGTCCACTATCAGTACATCTCTAGTGTATGAGACATAAGGTGCCTAACTAGAACACGAATGATGTTTTTTGATGATGTTCGGTGTGATGTAGACTCAAATATATGTCAACACAGTCAATTGAAACTTTAGGATGCAAAATACTTTAAATCAGGTCTGAAAAAAGTTCAATGTGGTGTAAAATTGTTGAGGTTTAGTTGCTTTAACTTATGTACCATGCAAATTTGATTATTTATAAACTTCATGATTATTTTTTTTTATTTTAAACAATGAATTGTCTACAGTACAAATACAAATGATGACAGGTGCAGTACTATATTTCCCTCAGTAGTGGGCGCCACCTCCCCATCACAAGTCTGGAGGTTACTTTACAATAGGAAAGACCCCGTGGATGATGATCGTACCTGGATAGTGAAGTACGTACGTAAGGAGTTTTAAAATCTTAAAATAGTGAGAAGTCAATTAGTGGCATTGTTTCATCTTATTTTGTGTTTAATCACAATCTTATGAATTTAAATCTGAGCCACTGAGTGCAGGTCTGATGATGGAAACAAAAACAAGGGACACAGAGTTAATATTTTACCAGTGAGGTTGTAAAAACTACTGAGGCCTCATTAAAAATGTAAATTGACACATTCTTCGTCTGAGGGTTTTCAGCATCTAACGAGGAATGTGGGAATTTGAATTCACAGCTGACAACACTTACAGCTTCCTCTTTGGGATGACTTGATGACACCACCTGACCGTGTTCAGTCTTGGCAGCGGCCATGTAGACTGTCAAAATGTCCTTGAGCAACATGCGAACTCAGAGGTTCAGCTGAGTGAAAGATAAAAAGGAAAATATAAGTATGTGTCTGTTGGGAAAATGCTATAGTCCAGCAGTTTAGCATCAGCCAATCACAATTACTTAAAGAAAATCCTTCATATATTTATTCATGCACCCTGCCGGGGGGACATCTACGTAAGCTCTGTCATAAGTCTCCCAGTTCCCCTCGTTCCTGGCAGGCAGATCTATTTATAGCTTTTGACGTCACTGGTCTCCTCTGATGGAGCCTCGTCACGGCCGACTACACTGAGCCAGGGGGAGGGTGGGGGTGCAAAAATGGGTTGGTGAGGGGGGGAAGTGGGGCGGCAGTGTCAACATTTAGGTAAGCCCTGCTGCAGCCCGGCCTCTCCTGGCTGCGTCCCACCAATCAGGTGTGAGATGCTGCTGCACATCACTGTGCTGGATACAGCCTTCCTGATCACCCCCACCTCCTCATCTCCCTCTGTCTCTCTCTCTCTCTCTCTCCTCTCCTCTCTCTCTCTCCTCTCTCTCTCTCTCTCTCTCTCTCTCTGTCTCTCTCGCTCTCTGCTTCTGTGAATTAGGTCTGTTTCATTCAGCATCAATGGCCTAATACCCGTCTTTCATTTATCAGCCAGTGCTATTGCTGGAGTGCTGGAGGCGGGCTGAGCTAAAAATAGACACAGAAGCAACCTTCCACTGCTCTGTGGGTGCTCTGTTTTCTATTGTTATATCCGGGGGGGGGGGGGGGGGGGGGGGGGGGGGGGGGGGGGGGGGGGGGGGGGGGGGGGGGGGGGGGGGGGGGGGGGGGGGGGGGGGGGGGGGGGACTGTTGCACATAAGAATAAATCTAAGAGATAAATACAAAAAATGTTTTATTATCTCACAAGGATCCACATAACATTGGTATTTAACAGTAATTATACAATTCAAACAAAACATTATAATCTGACAGTAATTTAAAAGCTGACAAACGGTTGATGATTTGAGACTTTGAACTGAGTCCTGTTGTGGTTGCACAATATAATGAACGAAAAAGAAAAATCTGGCTTGGTTTAAAGGATGTTTGGGGTAAAAGGGAATTTATTGAGTGGATGTTTGCAATTCTGAACCCTGCAATTCAGAGCCTGCACACTGACCTCATCCTGATTGGAAGGATTTCAAAGGATTAAATCAGGGCCAAGTCTGTGGGGATACTGTTAGGGTGAATCCAACTTGCAAAAAGGCAAGTTAATGAAAATGCCGCATCGTTCATTTCGATCATACTAATTAAATCTAGCTTAAACACTGAAGCTCCTGTATGTAATTTACATAGACGGTGGGGTTTTTTGTGCAGTACCAGGGGTGCCTTTCAGTGCAGTGGCTGTGATGGGGTGATAGCGGGAGTGGGGGGGTAAGTAGCTCGACTGACGTAACATGTATGAAGTCAGTGTTGACGTCACACAGAGATAGTGGAGGGAAAGGTGCACGAGTGTGTGTTGGATTGCGAAAAGCAAGTAATCACAAGGTCACCTGGTTGAAAAGACGCAGAAAAAAAAGCATCATTGCTTCAACTAGCAGATTTTTTCTTTTCTAGATTTGTCATATTGAACTATGTTGAGAATATTTACACACACACAGTGTTTAATGTGAGTTTCCGTTTACCCTTGTGTCTGTTCCCTGTCTTAAAGCACTTTGGGACACACACACTGTCCTTTTAGGTGCTTCCATGTTAAAGGGGCTTTACGATTATTATGGTTTAACTGCATCTTTTCTGTTTACAGATATATACACAATAATGTTGGTAATTCTTACTGTACATGTTTATTTAGTTTGACCAAAAATATCACTGTATCACAAAATAGGCCATTTATAGTGTTGTTATTTCTGTTTGTGTGTGCAGATGAGTCCAATATGTGTTGTATTCATACTTGTCATCAGTATGTTGGTTAAGTTTTTTATCTGAAAATGTATTTACAAACTGTTATAAAGTAGCCTGACCTCCACAAATATTTAAATTTAAAGGCTCAAAGTAACAACACAGTCAGATGTTCAGGTTTATTAGCAGGTGGAAATAACACCAACAGTCCACAGTAGTATTTACGTGTTTCTCTCTCTCTCTCTCTCTCTCTCTCTCTCCTTCTCTGTAGTTTTGATGTGGAGAATGGCTTGTCAGTGGGTCGCAGTCCACTGGACTCTCAGACTAGCCCGGGTTCTGGTCTGGTACTTCAGGCCAACTTTCCCCACAGTCAGCGCCGCGAGTCATTCCTCTACCGCTCTGACTCAGACTTCGACCTTTCGCCCAAAGCTATGTCCCGCAACTCATCCACTGCCAGCGACCTGTAAGTATTTTAACCTGAAACTTTTTAGCATCAGTCAACCAACCAGATTTTAGCCTCTATTTTATGTTGTGTTTTATGTTGAGTCAGTTTTGGAGCGAAATCAGTTCAAGTTGGTTTGCTTCTCTGCAGGTATGCAGCCACTGTTGTGATAACAGCAGATTATGGTGACATAAGTTATTTAACTAGGTCCAGACACAGTGCAGGATCACTCAGATCACTTAACCTCCATGTTGTCTAAATCACTAATCAATACCAAATCTCCACAGTGAATTATTACCAGTTATAGTGAGATTTAAAATATATATTAAATGGCTATAAATAGAATAATGTAGACAACATATACAGTGTCAGATCATAGCGATAGAAACACTTGCATTTGTAGTTTGTCCATCTTTTGTCCTATGTATAGTTTAAAACAGCAAGTTGACATCTGGCTTTATAGAGGCTTTTGATTTCAGAGCAGTATACTTAGTATTTGTCAGTATAAAGAGCAGGGCAGTCAGGTTTAGTTGGGGACGTCCAACCTAAAAACTTAGATCAGTTTTTCATCCAGTTTCTACTTGTTTATCCGGCTAAAGATTTCTCTGTACAGCTAGCAATCTCTTTGAAACCACATGTGTTTATGGGGCCTCGACCACCAATAGCTGTCGCTCCTTTGTTTTGAAGGGAGGAGGGATTGAAGCATTGGGAAGTCAGTTGGCTGCCTCGGTGAGACAAAGTGTGAAGGCTGCTGTCTGTCTGTCTCTTTGGGCTGTCCATGTTGTCATATGTCAAACCCAACATCTCTGCCAACCGCACACCAACCTTTTTTCCTGAACACGAACCTGAAAAGCATAACTTGGACACTCAACTTCACCACCGCAAAGGTTTTTCCTACCAGCTCTAGCAAGCATTGACAGGAGGTGATCTGGTGTCACCCACATTTAAAGTTAACCCAAAACACTGACAATTTGATAATTAGACCCCGGAGTTTTTCGTTTGTTAGTTTGTTTTTGTTAATATTTTGACCCTGATTTTCCAAACTGCGATAAACAATACAGTTTACAGTGTTAACAGAGGCACTTGTATCTGCAGTTATTCAGCTTCACAATGTTTGCTGGACAGAGGTGTACAGACTGACTTGAGTGTTACCTTTCACGTACACTTTTCACTGGCAGCATGGATTTATCCTGAAGTCTGAACTGTTGCAAGGTGCATGACGTGATCCAAAAACCTCCAGAGAGCTCTACTTTTCCAAAAGTTGGCTTTCACAGCACCCAGTGCATGAACATTGCTCCTCACCTGCACATAGTTTTAGTTATACAAACATACTGTATCTTGGAGGCCTTCTGAAATAGCAGTCTGCAAGTGAATTAATACTAAACTACTAAAAGTATGAGTCAGTGCAGGTTCATTAATGATTTTATTGATGATTAAATGACAGATGTGAGTGGTTTTATGCCCACTACTGTAATCTGCATCTTTGCCTCCAAGAAATAGTTGTATAACTAAAAAAAAATCCTTACCCTGTGTCTAGTGTGATATTTGAGACCAACCACGGGTCTCTGCCTACTGTAGCATTCCTCTACAGCTCCTATTAAGACACTAATCACAATAAATATATTTGTTGTCTTTATTTGTGCATTTGTGTTGTGATATTTTGAAGCCATGTGGTATTTCCTGCGCACGTCTGTCCCTTCTCATGTGACCTTTTCACTGGATGTTTGTGGTTTTTGCAGGCATGGAGAAGACATGATAGTGACACCATTTGCACAGGTTAGTAGCATTTAAATATGCACTCCAGCATGCAGTTTTGTAAATAGCTTGTTCTTTAATACCAGGTGCTTCCAAAATGTTGTGTTTTAGTATATTTGTTGAATCATAAGGTAATACAGAATCTGTCCATAGTGTTAAGATTTAGTGTATACCGTATGTACTCGTTTAACTTGTAAAATAAAGGTAAAGCCTTTTTTTTCTCTACTGTCCTGTATCTGGTCTGTAGCAGTGGATATTGGCTTTCAGCACAGGACTCTCGTTCTTTCCAGGGATAGATTACATTCAAATGAACAGTGTTTCATTCCAAACTAATACTGTCTAATTGTAGGTGTGGGTCTGTCCAGACAATCCACATGGCTCCTTATAATTTGAAAAATAAGACATGGTTCATTTTTCACAGCAAACTCCCACACACTCTCTTTGTGCTGAACAGCTTATTCTGAGTCTTTATATGTCTGTGCGCTCTTCAGCATTGGCCAATTAACACAATCTGTGCACATGTTGTATTTCTAAGCCAGTATCTAACATTTAGTTTTCCACTAAACCTGCACTTTGATATATATTACATTTACCTGACGATATTTGTTGAAACATTTTGTTGTTAACGTTTAGGTTTCTATGATATTTTAGGCCATTAAAAGACAAATGTTGCACGACATTATTTCTGATCAGTCTTGGCAGTGTAAATCTCAAAATGTGCTTCAGGGAAAGCAACTCAACAAAAAATGAAGCATGAATAAAAAAAGCTGTATCTTATTTCTGAAGGCAGAAATAATTGGGGGGTTCTTCCTTCCCCTAATAATTAAAATAGCATGTCTAATGTGTCTCCACCCATAGTCATACATATCCAACACTCAAGGGTTTTCTTTTTTAGGTTCTTGCCAGTCTACGAACAGTGAGAAGTAATGTCGCTGCTCTGACACATCTGCAAGATCGTGTGGGAAGCAAGTAAGAACAAGAAAACAGAATGGATGACTAACTGGTTGTTTTTTGTTTTTGTTATTTCACTAACACCTCTTCTGTTCCTTGTTCCAGGCGCCCATCAAGCAGCAACCAACCGTCCATGTGTAAGCCATGTCTCGCAGGTCAGTGTCAGAATCCCTGTACGATGACATTTTGGTTTTACTATAAATTGTTGTATGTGTCGTTTACTACATGATACTTTCCACAAATGTGCATGAAATATTTTTCTACCTTCATTATCGTAGCGTTCAAGGAACTGGCACCTCCAATGTTCAAAGCTCAGTAAAGATGAAGTGATGTTCTTATTTAAGGTTTGAGCAGACTTGTGCTAAACTTTGACCTGTGTTTGTACTGAATGACATCTGACCTTTCAGAGGAGCCTTACCAGAAGCTGGCCATGGAGACACTGGAAGAGCTGGACTGGTGTTTGGACCAGCTGGAGACGCTACAGACGAGGCACTCTGTCAGCGAGATGGCATCCAACAAGGTGAGAACCCAACTTCACACAGAAGTCGGTGAAGTTAAGATGTGAAGCTGATCTGCTTTACGCAGCATCTGTCTTTAAAACGTACGGGAGCTTTTTCAGATGGTGCAAATTATATTTGAACGAAGACTCTAAAAGATCAGAGGATGATAGTGCTTTAAGGTTATTCAGTGAAGAAGAGTTAAACCCACACCAGTTATAGACAAACCGACCTTTGCTAATTTCTTAATGAGGATAAATGGAATATATAAAATACTGAAAGGATTAAACGTCAAATATAGATCATCTGTGAGAAGGAAATATCTTTTCAGTGTGGACATGACCATAAACATGGGTCATCTCCCTCCTCTGAAAGAGTTAATGTGCATCTCCTCATTTCCCTCCTTCCTGCTTCTCTCCACCGTCTGGCTGCTACACTCAAACCCCCTCCATCACCTCGTCGGCCAATCAGATCCCTCTCCTCCACCCAACCCCTGAAGCGAGACAAATCTGATTGGACAGAGAGGGGGAGACTGCATGCAGGGGCGGGGGTGGGGGGGGCTCCTTAGAGCCTCTCCTTCCCTCTCTCGCCCGATTTATGTTTCTCATTGACAGTGTGTAACAGTAGTTGGATGAGAGACTGCAGTCATACCCTTTCTTCCCCCGATGACAGACCACATCCCCAGCCTCACCCCACCCCACCCTTTCCCTCCAATCCTTCCTCAACTCCAGGACAGCACATGGGACTGTGTGTTTAACTTTTATTACCAAGTGGACTTTTTCTCATGTTCAAACGGTCCCTGCTGAATGTGGAGTAGGACTGAGTGTGGAGATTACAGACAGCGAACTTTTGGATTTTTGCACCCTCTAACATCAACATGCGTGGGTTGACATGCCTGCATTGGCACTCTGGGTTTGTCTGTGCTGGAGACTCAGACAGGTGAGCCACGGGGAGTGCTGCTGGCTTTCTGTGTTTACATTGAGATCTATCGATCGGCAGGGAAGACTTTGCAGGTGGCTGAGTCCCGAGTGAGCCCGCCTGTTGGATCTGACTCAAGACATGTCTGTCTACATGAACGCGATGAGAAACAGCAACTCAAGAAAAAAGCCAGCTATGCATGTTGCATGTCTTGATTTTTTTAATGTAAAACAGAAGCTGGGGCTCATTTTAGGACATGATGCATGTTATTTGTCAGCGTGTGAAGTGGAGAGAGGGAAAACCGGAGGGAAAGCCTGACAGAGCGAGCACTTATGTTGAGAGGCTACAGACAGTTTTGGCTCTAGCTACAGGATGTTTCATGTGTATGTGTTTGTATGTGTGTCCGTGTGTGCAACCACTGCAGCATCACTCTCTCTCGCTCTCTCTCACCCAGATCTCCCCCCTCCTCCCTCAGCCACCACGTGCCAGAGCTGTTACATAATCAGTGTAGAAGCAAATGCTGCGATAAAACTCAGTGGGAAACCTTAACACTTTTGCTTTTTAAAAAAACTTTTTTTTTTGGCATGAGCAACAGTGCAGTGCAAAACAGTTTGATGTACTAGAGGATGTCTTCTTGTATTTTAGAAAACATAACAATAAAAGCATAATTCATATTGAATGAATGTCAAATGACCCTGATACAAAAAGAACTGGCCAAATATTTGCCAATTAAGCAGTTTTTATTATTTTCTGTTTAAATCTATAGTATATTCTAGCCATGTATATTAGTCTAGTCTATTATTTTAAAGCAAAAAGTAAAAATGATAGCAACAAGATTGTAAATTTAGTGTTATGAGCACTAGTCACACCCGTCTAATATGCTCATGGATGTATTCTAATCATAACATAATTTAATTTATAGAGCACCTTTACAAGTAAATAATGCGCTGCATACTTAATGAGAAAATGGTCACCTGGGCACAGACAGGTAAAAAGCCCGCCCACCTTTCTATAACCCAAAGGACCCCCAGAGTGAAAGAAACACAAAGCGCGTGTGTGTTTTTTGTGTGTGTGTTTGCTTTTAGTTATATGTCTCTTCTTTGTCACTTGTCAGCTGCAGTCATGTGTCTTTTCAAGCAAGGCTTTCAAGCATGAAATATTAACAGTCAATTTCATTTGTTATGACATTTATCTATGTTTTAACACTGTTTCCCACTATTTTATTGCACACACTGCACAAAACACGTGCACTACATATTGAGTTGATTTATTTAGTTTCACATAGGAATTCTGCACTTGTCTTACACAATTTTATTCCAACATTAAATGTTGAAATAAAATATATGCAATAAAAATAAAAGTAATAAAGGCAAGACAGGAAATGTAAGATTTAAAATTCCAAAGAATTGTGCTAATCGCAACTCAAAAGATAAAGAATTCTCTATAAGTGGGTTTTTAATCACTTACACAGTCTCTCGAATCAGAAGATGTGACGTGAGCAGGCTAATATGGGTAATGTGGCCTTACAGTAGTTTGCAGAACCACACTGTAAATTGTCTCCTCATTGAACTCATGTGCTTACAGTTCTAAAGGTATCACTTCTGTTAACCTGTGGTGTATTTGCACTAACCACATTTTTCTGTGGTCGTGTCCACAGTTTAAGAGGATGCTGAATCGTGAGCTGACGCAGCTATCAGAGACAAGCCGCTCAGGGAATCAGGTGTCAGAGTACATCGCCAGCACCTTCCTAGGTGAGTGTTACCAACTGTGGAAAACATATGAATGAATGTTGAAGGAAGCTGCTGCTCGCTGAAGCCCCGACAATAATAAATAAAATAAAAGAAATGTTTTTATGGAAAGCATTCAATTGACAATTTATTTGCTAAAAATATTTTTAAATATTATTTTGCATGTGTTGCATGTATGATATACATACATATATGAGGCTATAGAAGAAAAATAGATGTGTATTTAGTAGGAGCGGGAAAAAAGTGAGTACAAAAGAAAAAAATAATAATTAAAATAATTAAGAATGAGAGAAAGATTTTTCAAATAAAGGCAAGAGGAGAGAGAGAAGGATTCAAGGAATAAATAATAAGACGTAGAGGAGGAAATTTAAAGAAAAGGGGACCTTTACACAAAGGTTATATGGAAGAAAAGGAGAGGGATTCATAAACAAACAGGGAGAAGGTTTTTTTATTTGAGGAGGTTTCAATGGGGAGGATAGAAAGAAGCTCTTTTAAACTGAAAATATGAAGGCAGCATGTTTCTAAAGGAGAGGACTGTGTTAACAGGCACAGATGGTGAAGGTGAGGATTTTTCCCTCCCTAAACGAGAAGGAGGTGCGGCGACAGACAGCATTCCCGGACACATTGTGTGGCGTTGTCGTAGCAACAGGGTGCAATATTATCACACGGCGTGTTGCATCAATAGGAGGCTCAGTCTTCAACAGCCCTGCCGGCAGGATGGAGGTCCAGCCGAAGAAGGATGGAGCTGTCAGCCGGATGTTGTTTTGATATGAGTGCCTCGGCGCCAGTCTCAGCTTTGTTTCGAAATGAACACTGTGGTTTTGGGGGTGAGGAAGAGAAGGCACTGTGAGAGAGGTAATAGAGGCCAGACAGCCTCATGTGATGCTGCAACTCAGGTCGCTCTGCATCCTTATGTTGGTGTGTGCTTGGCGTTCAAGCAGTCGTTGCTACGGTGCTTATTGAATATACGTGGATGGGAAATACTGAGTGTGATGTGTGGACGTGAGGTAAAACCGGCTGTCTGTGATGTCAAGATGGGATCATTATTTCCTTGGTTTGTACAAAACGGATGAGTCATTTTCAACATATCCGTGTCTGCTGGGACAGCACCTTTGTGTCAACAAATCGTATGGAGCTTACGTTGATGCTGTCACTGGAAACCATGCTTTGGTGATTTCTATATTTTTCCTTAACAGATTTTTTAAAAATCTCCAACCTGTAAACATGATGAAGCCTTTTCAAACATGAGGTGCTTTGAGTGCTTTGTCATCAAGCTCAATATGACGCTGAGCTCCTGAAAAGCTGACAGGTTTTGCCCATCATCCTTAGCTTTTTACTGCTGATTTTCTACACACACTTCCATGCAGCACTTCAGATGCGTTTCTATGTATATACACCTTGTCGTTGCTCTAACAGTACAGCTATGTGCTGCGATTGTAAAGCAGCCTATTTTTCTGTTTGTTTACTGTTGTAAAATATTCCAGTTTCAGCTCAGGTCTGATTGATTGGTACGAAATGACAGCTTGTGATTTTGTTCACCTCCTCAGCGTGTCAGTGTTTGGAGAAAGATTGGTTTCATGTCATCACACTTCTCATGTGATGTATACAGTAATGCATATGTTTAGTTAACCACACTAAACTTGCTTGTATTGGAAATAGGCTTTGTAAATTATTGCTATTGCAGTACTTAAATTTGGTAGTAGTACCATGTGAGTAGCAGATGTGGTAACAGTTGAGCTACAGTCATAGTTCTAGTAGTTCAATAGTGGTAATTAAGGGTGTAAATACAGAGATTATTCTATTTCTATGTGAGGCCTCTGTAAGTAGTAGTAATGGTATAGTAGTGCTTGTATTAATAGTTGATAGTAGAAGAATTTCTGGTAGTAGCAATGTTAAGACAGACAGGAGCCAGGATCACGCTCAAAACAGCGATTGAATTTAAATAATGTCAAATCTGCCTTTTTAATATTGTACGAAAGCAGAAATAGGTGAAAGCGAGAACACTTCATTTCATAGCTTTTTTGTTAAGGTGATTTGATGAGTGTTGGAAGAAGCTACACATATAATGAAACAGTGTGTTCATAAATGTGTTCTTAATATTTGTCCATGTCCGCGTGTTCACGTTGCAGAGAAACAACATGACTTGGAGATCCTGTCTCCACCTCTTAAGGAGAAGGAGAAGAAGAAGAGGCCGATGTCACAGATCAGCGGTGTAAAAAAGGCCACACAGAGTCCCAGCTTGGCACCCGCCTGCATCCCTCGCTTCGGAGTCACCACGCCACATGAAGGCATGCTGGCCAAGGTGGGTTCACTCACACTCACTCAAAGACTCAAACACGCACATACACAAAACACAGTGTCTTACAGGTGTCTGTTGTACCTCTCCAGGAGATAGAGGACATTAATCGTTGGGGTTTGGATATTTTCAAGATAGCTGAATTTTCCGGAAACCGTCCCCTGACGGTGATCATGTACTCTGTCTTCCAGGTAGGAAGCAGCTCAGCTACAAAATATGATCACTAAGGATAACAATGTGATACATTATAAAATGTTTTAAAATCATTTTTCACACCAGGTTCCATTTAGTTAATGTAAAATTAGATTTTAGGTGTATTAGTGCAACTTTAATAATTGAAGAAGCCTTAAAAAATATGGTGACAAAGCAGTGAAAAAGCTGGTAATACGAGTTTGATGTGACTCATCCTGCCAGGAGCGAGACCTTTTGAAAACCTTTAAGATCCCAATTGACATCTTCATCACCTTCATGATGACTTTGGAGGACCACTACCATGTCGATGTAGCTTACCACAACAACATCCATGCAGCTGACGTGGTGCAGTCCACACACGTCCTTCTGTCTACACCTGCTTTAGAGGTGAGCTGTAGCTTCTGGTTTACGTTTTTACTACAGTAATCCTTGATTAAGGTCATTCAGGTCCAGGGCACAGACCTGAATTAGTTTGTGTTCAAAATAAATGAAGTGTAATGTTTGAATGTGTTTTCTCTTTGTTGTTTGTCCCAGGCGGTGTTCACAGACCTGGAGATCATGGCTGCTCTGTTTGCTAGTGCCATCCATGACGTCGACCACCCAGGAGTCACCAACCAGTTCCTAATAAACACCAGTAAGCTCCTTGTGTTTGTGTAACCTCACATATATATTAAAATAATGAAAGACAGAAAGATTTTTTTTATTTTTTTTTTTACTGTGAAGCACTTTATATGTGTCTGATCTAGAAAGTGTTATAGAAATAAACTTACTTACTTACTTATGTATCTGCAGGTTCAGAGTTGGCGTTGATGTACAATGATTCTTCAGTGCTAGAAAACCACCACCTCGCTGTGGGCTTCAAACTGCTCCAAGAGGAGAACTGTGACATCTTCCAAAACCTCAGCAAGAAACAGCGAGACTCCCTCCGCAAGATGGTGATCGACATGGTGAGACTGCCGCACTGTTTACATGACATATCAGTTGCTATCAGTTGTTACTTTACAGTCTCATTTTTATAGGATCATATTTTGTTAATAGCTTGGTCCAGTATATTACAGTGACGTTATGCTTAGACAGCTGCTTTATGTATCTGGTAACAAGATCTGGTAGCATACTGAACACTCAGTATGCTAATTTTTACAAGACAGTTCAATTAATGACAGTTGAATATTGGTTATCACTTCTTTATTTCAATCTTCCGTTGGATGGAACAAACCCAAGAGGAAATGGAAAGAAAAAATAATGAGAGTGTATAGTTAGAGATTATCACATTATGAGCAAGAGCAGTTATTGTAAGTGTTAATCGTCACTTGTCTCACACAGTTTCAAAGAAACCAGACGCACCATATGTCATTTCTTATACACACTTTGTGCATATTTTGTGTAGAAATATGAGAAAAGAGACGCCATGATTACATGAACCTCAATGAAACAAGTAACTGTTGTATCTCTGTTTCTATGTGGTTGTTGTCCTCTTCAGGTGCTGGCCACAGATATGTCCAAACACATGAACTTCTTGGCAGACATGAAGACTATGGTGGAGACCAAGAAGGTGACCAGTCTGGGTGTCCTGCTACTGGACAACTACTCTGACCGCATCCAGGTGAGAGCGCCCCCAAGTGATATCAGAATAAACACACAAAATAAACTTGGACAAACAAAAAACAAACAATATTAGCATGCAGTCATGAATTAGCAAGCAATTATGTGTAGGCCATTACATACAGTACAGGATAAAGATACAACTGAGAATATACTTCTCATACACAAATGTTTACTTCAGCCATAATGATGGCGTTTCAGAGCTATTAATCTGTATTCACATCATGTTTGTGGCCAGTAAACAGCAAACAATAGGCCTCAGACATTCACAACAGTGTGTTTTCCACATTCAAGATGTTTATTCATACATAACAAATTGAGCAGCTGTTTGCATGTTCAACCAGGATGTTTGTGTGAAAGTGCTGCTGCCTGCTGGATAAACAGTGGTCACTGCATCTGAGCTGAAGTATTGTTTGAATTGAATGTGGCCTTGATGTGGGACTAATGATCTTTAGCTGGTCAGTGCCATCTATATACAGCTATTATCACAAAGGTCTCTTCTTCCTCCATTATTGATTGACACAAAAAATGTGTCTCTCTCCTGTATAATAATAATATTTTGATTAAGTTAGTAATTTTGGTCATTTTATTAGAATAAATGTCAATAAAGCCCCAAAATTGACATATTTCTTAGTGTTATATCTTTGTAAACAAAACATCAGTCAGCAGGTTTTTACTTTCTGAAATCTTATAGTTTAAACTACAAATTATTAATTATTGATAATGAAAATAATTATCAATGGCAGCCCTAAAGAAATGCATATGAAGAATATGAAGAGTAAAGAAAATCATTAATGTTAAGAACTGACTGTGTCTTATCCAGGTTCTGCAGAACATGGTCCACTGTGCCGACCTGAGCAACCCAACGAAACCCCTTGAGCTGTACCGGAAGTGGACGGACCGCATCATGGTGGAGTTCTTCACCCAGGGAGACCGGGAGCGGGACAAGGGCATGGAGATCAGTCCCATGTGTGACAAACACAACGCCTCCATAGAGAAGACCCAGGTAACACTCGTGGACACACACAGATGTAAAGAGAAATGGAAGTAGTGCACATGATAGTAAAGCAACATATGCTAACTTTAATAGAATTTCTTAAAAATTACATTTACTTTGTTAAAAGTGTTCTGTGGTTTGAATTAGTAATCAGAAAGTTTGGGCCAGTTATTAAATCCATCACTTTAACTGTTTTAGCAGTTCAATGAAGACATTAAATATTAGAATTGTGTGCTTAAGCACATTGTATTTGTCCATATATAGCAGCTCACATGAATTAATGCTCAAAACCAGGTCATTCCACAGGTTTCTTGCTCTTTATTATTTCTTACTCTGTATCTTTACTCACAGTCATATTAACCGTATATTTTTTTTATCTCATTCCTGTCATAGTTTTTTGTTCAATACATTATTATTATTTATTTTTTGTCACGCCCAGGTGGGGTTCATCGACTACATTGTCCATCCTTTGTGGGAGACCTGGGCAGACTTGGTGCACCCTGATGCTCAAGACATCTTGGACACGCTGGAGGACAACAGGGAGTGGTACCAGAGTATGATCCCTCGCAGCCCCGAGCCACCCAGCCCAGAGGAGCACCATCCTGAGGTGGGGCCAGGAGGAGGAGCTGTGGGAGCAGGAGCCGTCCCTTCAGGTGGAGGTGGAGGGGACAAGTTCCAGTTTGAACTCACTTTGGAGGAAGAGGAAGAAGATGACGAAGAAGGAGATTCTGATCTGGAGAGCCCCTTAGAGGAGGAGTGTCAATCAGGTGGGGAGCGGCACCGGGACTCCTCCTCCTCGCTGTCTCCAGACCCCAACAGCAGCAGCAGGTACCGTCCCTCCTCGCCTCTCCCACCTCGGACCCTGAATCTGGCCGCCATGTCTGTGCGGAGCCCCCACCCCCACAGGACGCTGGCTTCCCCGGGGCAAGAGGGCGTAGACAGGGACAGAGAACTAAGTCAGGAGGGTGACGGGGTGGCCTGCCTGCGTATGGGCACGTAACAACCAGCACTACCTGCCCCGCCCAAGAGACACGAGTGCTGGGTGTAGGGAGACGGAGGCAGGGCCTTTACCAATAATGTCTGTAAAATCACCACAGTCCCTTTACACTGGAGACACTGTCTCTGGCAAACAGAGGGACATTCCCCCTCTGTATTATTTTAGTTTTCAGCAAGAAGAATTGTTTTAGCCTCTCTTTGAATGCCTGATAGGCCTTTGTGTCCCGTCCTGCTATACTGTAGCTTCAGTTCGGATTGTCCCAGACAAAGACTGATGGATTTTACCTAGGAAGAAGAGTGGAGCCAAGGTGTGATACTCTAACAAGAACAAAAGGTAAAGGAAATGTCTTCCTCCAAAATAACAGTTTGATGAACAGAGAGAGAGAGGATTGTGGTGGTTTGACGGAATCGTCTCTCTTTTATTTTGCACCATAGTTTTAGTTTATATGAAATGACTGCGTCTGCTTGGAATAAGTGAGTATGGCTTCTTTGTTTGAGAATGATGTGTGAATCATTTAACCAAATACAGGATGTAGGTGAGCAATGAGAAAATCGATGGACCTAAACCTCAGGGTATGAAGAGAAACAAAAATCTAATGTAGCACGAATGTAGTGGGCACCCCTGACATGACCCCTGACCCAAACTGTCTTTCCTGTTTGATTTACCTCCTAACCAGACAGCTGAGCCTTTGTTCAGTGTGTCTCTACATTTGATTAAAACCCTTTAATAGGAAATTTAGCAACTGAAGCAATCAAATAATATGTATTTAAACCAGCTTGTAGCACCACTGAGATATAAGACTGTATTCTAGTCTCACCTGTTGAAAATACAAAAGACACCATCTGTATAATTAGTTTAAGCTTTATTTTTTTACCTGAGATTGTGTTGAATGGTGTCGTTGTTTTAGGTTTTGATTTTCAAACTGTTCTTCGTTTGCTGGTCTCGTCTGTGTTTATGTGCTTAAAAAGCATTATCTATCAGGGTGCCTCCGGTCCGCAGTAGCACTTTACCGTCTCTGCCGTTCAGCTCTTCTATTCAGTCACGCAAAGGGCTTCACCCACTGTAGGCCTACTGATCACACACAAACACAGTACAGGACGCCTGATGCCAGGCACCAAAAGGCAGGACAGGAAAGTAACTAACAATCTGTCATGTACTCATGTATAAACGGAGGATTTGACAGACTTAGCCATCACCAAAATGTGCAACTGTGGGGTGGAATTAAAAGACTTCATCTGTGTTTTGTGACGCTTCAGATTCACGAAATGCGTTTTGTGACGCTTCAGATTCACGAAATGCTGCAACATTTTCACCTGAGTGTCTACGTTTTAGATGTTTTTTCACAATAGAAAATACAGTTTTATGGCACAAATGAGCGACCAAGAATCCATTCATTAGCACATACAGAAATCTTATCTCTAATTTAACAGAAAGCCCTGTGCCTCCTGCCTGTTCAGTCTCAATTTTAAAGACTCTTTAAGAACTTGTGAACCTGGTGCTCTAAGTTGTACAATTTGGCCCCATTTGTGTTTGATTGGTGTTATCTACAAATGTGGGTAACATTATTAAATTATCACTCAACTCAATAGCTTTTAGCAGCACTGTTCAGCCTGTGTGGATTCATTGTGAAAACCACGATTCTGTGGTTCACTTAGTTTGCGATAAAATGAAACTGAGCCTGAATATTTATTTTGGAGGCCTTAAAATAAAAACTACTACTTTGGTTTTAGTTTGTATTTTGACACGCTCAAATGTCTGTTAGACTAAAGGTGTAATCCAGTGTTTTAGTTTTGCACTATGATAACGATTTACGGAGAAAAAAGTCAGAATTAAAGCAGCAGTGTGATATCCTGACACTCCGACAACACTGGATCTAGAAAAGACAAGGCAATTTATTTTTAGAGCACACACTATAATGCAACTTAACAACTTTTATTAGTTTCCCTGCCTGGTAAATGCTGATTTTTTTTTTTTTTTTTTTTTTGGCAACCCTATAAATTTGTAATCGAGCCCAAGCAGAAATAACTGTGATAATTATGTTTTACCAGACAGGATTATTTATTTCAGAGCTAAAAAAAAAAAAAAAAAAAAAAAAAAGCCTGTATGCCTAGAATTAATGCCCCTAGATGAAGAAACTGCCTCCCCTTCCCCCCCAAATCATTACAGATCTTCCAGAACCAGCTGTGTTACTTTCCAGCCCTGCCGACAGGTACTGCAGTAGAACAGGGAGCACAGTTTCTGACAGACGAATTGCCTCTAGTAAAAAAAAGCTGATTGTTCCATCAGGATTTCAATCTTAGTTGGTCGTTAGTGCTCGACTGGGATAACGGTGTGCCATAAGTGTTGAAAACACACAAACACCTGCCAGCCTATGATGCTGTACATTTTTACACTAGAGATTTCAACCTGATGATTGTATCGAAGTCATCGACTTTATAGTGTTAGTTTTTACGAATGATACATGTTAACTGTATTTAAAGCAGACAATTTATTAGATTTTGTGCAACTTAGGATCCGTCTGTTCAGCCCTTTCCTAATCAGATAGCTGAGACTTGAGAATGTATGTAGTTTCATGACTCTTTCTGTACCAAGTTCAGTCTAGAGCAGTGTTTGTCGCCGTCACTGAGGTAGAAAGACCAGGGAGTAAACAAGCACTACACAAGATATGATGCACTTCCTGGTCAGGCAGTAGTAGAAAACACTAGTCTAACAGTATTTCATTAACTCAGCTAGTAAGCTTTATATAAGCCTTACATGTGATAGCCTGGTGTTAAAGGACCATTACGCTGTTTTTAACATGCCAAGCCTCATTTGACTTTTACCTCGAGATGTTTCAAAGATGCCTTCATAGTTTTTAACAAAAGGTCGTACTGCCAGGATTCAAAATGTTCTTAAAGATTTAGAATAACTTTTTACAAGTTTAAAGTTATGTTGTGTTTAGCTTAAAAAAACATATTTTGAACTTTAAAATCATCAGCGCATAAAGGAGCCTGTAATGCAAAATTCACATTTTCTTTCTCTTATTTAACATAATTTCTTTATTTGTTGTGAAAGTAAACAACTGATTATCAGATTTATGTAAAAGATTAAGTCAGCATACTTTATTTAGCAAAAATGAACCACAGATGCTGTCACATGATGAAAATGTTCCATAAAACCTCTGCAGATTCATCTTTTTGCTTCATCAGCTGCAGAGCATTTATTTTTACTGGACCTCTAGCACCATCATCAGGCCAGAATGTCAGATCCTAATGGGCAGATTGCTACTGTCCATGGCTTAGTCCATGGCTTTAACAAAACCATAACATTGAACCTTATATACTTTTACCTGTACTATGGGTAAAACTCTAAAGAAATAGCAAAACCATTTTGTTTTTAATCATTGCATTGAGCAATAAAACACAGCTGTTGGGCCAGACTTTGGCTTTTTAGTTGTTTTTTTTATTATTATTTTTATAATAAATACATTTCCCCAAGTTACAAATTGGGATAAAGAATTTATGTTTTACAAAAAAAGGAGCTCAAACGATAAAGCTTTAAAAATATGTCTAATTTGCAGGCAGCCAACAGAAAAAAGGCAATTATTAATCTTTTAAAATTCAGTAAAGCTTAAAATTCATTGAACCATCTAAGTTATTTTGTACAATTTATGTCAAAGAAGTGAATTTCTGTGAAAAAAAAAAAAAACATTTTTGTCTAAACAAAATTCTGTGCCTCCCACTCAGCTATAACACAGCACTCAGCTATAACACAGCAGTGACCCAAGTTTGTCGTAAACACCATCTGTTAACTGTCTGTCTTGCAGCACAGAGAGTGATAGGTTTTATTTTTCCAGTTAATATGGGATAACACTGGGTAGTTTGTACAGACAGTGACAGGCAGCGCTCCTCCACAGAACAGCAAAGTGCTAAAGACAGATTAAGTGTAGATTTGGTTCAGTGTAGCATCTTCATCATGTGAATTTGAAGCAGTCTTTTTCAGATGCACCAACAGTCTTCATTCAGCTTTAAATATTTCTGCTGGCATGTTAAATTCAGCACTGTGGCTCTTTAGGAACATCAGTGCCATACAGTGTTAAATGTGTTGACGACCATTGACCATTAATGTTCATACTGTCTTGTTTTCTCAGCCTCTGTGTCGTGCAAAATATATTTATTCTTCAAAATGTGTCTGTCGAGACAAAGTACTGTAATATAGGACATTTGACTTTATGTTCTGGAGCCTAAAAATCAAGTATCGATACATCTGCCACTCCAATGTTTTTGTCAAAGAAAATAATTATATTTTTGTTTCTTATTTTAAACCAAAAGAGTCTCGGGAGTTCAGGGTGTTTTAAGTGGAAAATGCCAATAAATTATATGGAAATTTATAAAGTAAACTGGCTGTTTTTATTTCTTTGTTTATAAAGTTCGCCCTATGATTACATTTTAAATGCATTATTGTTGTTTTCAGCAGAAGCTTCTGTCCACTCTGACCGGGGCCCCAGTGCAGGCTGGAGGCTTCACCCCCTGCAGATTTACACACAGTGTTACAGTCACAGTCAAACAGAATTAGTAGGAAAAAAATCTGAAATCATCAAGTAAAAGCATGTCGAAGAGCCTTTGGAGAAGTGAGGTTCCTCACCTTGTAGAGTTGGCAAACCAAATGGTAAAGTGATGACATCGCCTTGTCTTCATTCTCTTCTGTATATTCCTGCAACAGAAAAGTTTTTAATGTCAACTGAATGTCTACGCTCAGATTTGGGTTTTGCCCGTTCAGACTGCATTTATAGTTGAGAGGTGTGTAGGGGTAAAAAACGAGCAATTGTTAAGCTGAGAGAAGATGGAAAATCAATCAGAGCCATCGCACAAACATTGGCCATAGCTAGTACAACCATTTGAAATGTTCTGAAGAAGAACAAAAACACTGGTGTAACTAAGTAACAGATGGTAAGAGGGTGGATTAGAAAAGACAACAGCAGTTGACGACAGAAACATTATAAGAGCTGTACAGAAAGATGCTGTTAGTGCCATCAGCAACCTCCAGAGGGCAGGAATGAAGATATCACGACCTACTGTTTGCAAAAGACTTCATGAACAAAAGTACAGACAACACCAGAAGATGCAAACTAGCTATAAGAATTCAGCACTGACCAGAACCTAGAGGTGACCGAATCAAAGGGACCATAGCAGCAATAAAAACTAATGAAAAGCCAACTACAACCCCTAGTTTTACACATGACTCATCAGAGAAATTGAATCAGAGATCTTTCATTTACAAATATCTCAGTGTCAACATCACGGTGGAAATATGAGGTATAGGGTGAAGATGCAGCCCAGAAGATGAAATACTGTTGAAAACGCTTTGTTAGTCCAGAGAGCCATCAGTGTTTTACCCCATTAAAGGTGACCCAGGGGATGTGTGTGTGAGCAGGGTTCAGGGCTCTGGTCATCACAGCATTGCTGTGCATCAATTGGTATCCCAGAGCTCCCCTCACGCAGGAGACAACACTGGACCAGGAAACAGAGGGAGCATAGAGCTCGAGGCACTGAAACATCACCACAGAACCAGAATCAGCAATAAATATCATCATATTACAGCAAGAGTGTTAAAGCTTTGCAATAATCCCTGAACTCTGATTTATCAAATGAAATACAATCAATCAAAAACTATTTTGATAATTGTTAAGTTGCTTTGAATATTTAAAAATCTGAAATTTTGCATTAAAGATTAAAGAGTTCTAATATTAGAAAATGATTATCTGATCAGGGCTCTTTGTTTTAAAGTTTGTTAAAGTTTAAGGTTTGTATGATCAACTATCCTCAAATGATTTGATTTTAATAAAGCTCTGATCTAATCAATAGGAAATTAAAACAATTAATTCTCCCAGGCAAGAAGAGAAAAAAAAGCCAGTTTATTCTGTTCATACTTACAGGTTCTGCAGCGTCAAGAACATTTGCAGCTGACGCCATGCAGTAGATGACGTGAAGTGCTGAGTGTCCAGTCAAATGGATGATACAGGCCTGAGGAGCACATTTAGTCCTAAAGTCATCATATTTTTTATAAATTAAAAGGTTCCAGAGCTACATCACAAATGCAAACCTCAATCATGTTTCCTCTGCATTCAGGCTCTCCGTGCTGACAGGTGAAAGGAGAATTTGCTGACAGGAGCTCCTAAAAAAGAAATACGAGTCCTGTCAATCCCTACAATGGCATAAAATCTTCTCTCCCTTTTCAGAGATTCTGCATTAACAGACACTGAAGGTTGGTGTACCTTAGCATTCCCATAGGGAACAAGAGTGACAGTCATGATGTCCTGCAGCATTGTCCAGGTGGGGAAGAGCTGCTCGGACATGAAGACTCTGCAAGCTGGACACAAACTCTCATAGTACAGAGTGACAGATACAGGGGGGACAGTTTGGTTTGGTCTGATAGCATTCATCTCCATACACTGCTTCTGAACCTAAAGAAGACCAAAAAAGGACAGAGCTATAACGTGTTTTATTTACAACTTTTTATTATAAACCAAGCAAGAATTACCCTGATAATACGTGGTAAACAGGCTTCGACTTCACTTTATAGTTTGGTGAACACAATCAAGTCCATTCAGGACAATAACAAGGTTTTTGGAAATTAAGATTTTTTTTGCAGCACTGCTCATACTTTTACAATTAAAACAAGATAATAAACTATAGTTAAATGTCTCAAGTGAAGAAAACTGTACAGTGTCACCCTAATTTTCAGCCTTCAAATTCTCTTTAAGCTGATTAACTGTTTGTGTTTGATCCAAGCTGCTCTACTAGTCACATGAAGAACCACTGGTGTTCAATTTCTGGAGCCTGACTCTCATTAAAGCTCAGTACAGGAAAACTATGAACTCCACTGAACTTAGTCTTGCATGTTTTGAGACAATAATTCTTAGGTATAAGTATAACTTTATGGTTAAAACTATTTACCTCTCTATTTATCCTTCACTATACATACAGAAAAAATGCAATTCAGATAAATACAAGGATATAAGTTAATAGCTCTCTCTAGAATGAAAGGTGACAACCCAACAAGGAAATATGCTTCAAATAAGCTATTTGCCTGATTTTTATTTTTTTTTCAATTAAATTAACCACATTGTGTTGATTGCTGGTAATATCAGAAATATGAAGATGAAGATGAAGATGAAAATAAATGGCACTTTAAATAGACTGTAAAAGGTGTGTTTATTCTACTCACCTTACACTCTATGGCTATTTCCAAGGATCGACACCACTGAGATGGAGGATAACGACAGCCTGGTTTGGGATGAGACATCCCGAAACCTATCTTGTCAGCAGAGAGGAGTAAAAACACAGCTAACAGTCCTGACACCTTCATGTTTATCTCCATGATTAAGTCCTGACAACACTGAAGCGGCTCCTCCTCACCTGGAGTGATTGACTGCCGCTGCCTTCAGGAATGCTCGGAAACGCCAGCGTCTGGTTCGGTGAAGACAAGAAAAACGACCACAAATAATACCTGGCTGCTCGCAACAGGGGTTAATTATAACACTTTAATTTTAAGGCCGTCTTAAAATTAGAAAAATAAACAAATGTTGAGGCGACTTGTGATGATCAATTATCCACCTAATGTGCCGCCTTCCTATGGTGAGTAGCCTCCCTCTAGTGGTCCCACATGAGCAGATATATGTGTATAAGTATGTACAACCATATCTAATAGTATTAAAAATACAGAAAACAGATAAAATGTGTGTTACTCAGACTGAATATAAACAAGTAGCGTTAACACTTTATATACAATCTATGGTATGAACATACACCTAATTTAGTATTATGGGAACGCAAACAAGAATAAACAGTTGTTTTGTCCCTGTAAAAACGACAGAAACAAAACAAGTAAGATATAATGTGCCAAATTTGATTAAACTGTAAACATCCGCTGTTCATAAAATATTAAAACACTTTATTTGGAATAAAAGAGTTGAAGAAAGGTGAGGAGACAAAAGAACAGGCGCCATCTTGGATTTTGTTAGCTTCAGCTGGAGTTCACCTGCACCTCGGTGTCAAGTCGCGGTTTGGCTGAAACGTCTCGATGTGAAATCTTTCTGGCTGTTTTTGAGAAGACCTTCAGCTTTACGATTGTAAACCATTGAGTCTAACGTTAACTACACATGTAACATGTCCACACATGTTATTTATTACGGCGCAAACGTTAGTGAAACCAGGGATGGCCTCTGAAAGTTGTTAGCATAGTTAGCTTAATCACAGAAAGTAGCCGCCGCCACCGGAAGACGCAGAACTGTGCATAACTTGGAATGAATGGCAGGAGGTAAACTACACTTAATATATTAGTTAGATAAGTAATTGACAACTCAGCAGTATGAATCCACCTGTTCATGAGTGTTATTTTCATAAAATAACCCTTGCACTGACACTTAACTTTCCATTAGCAGCTGGGATTGTTGACATCAAGTCCCTGAACTGGCTGATTGTTCAATGACCTGCTGAGCTCCAGGAAGTTAAAGGCTGTTCATTAATTATCTCAATGGAAACGACCTTCTACAGGTAAGACTCCTTCCATTAACTCTGTTCTGTGTACTGTTATGTTTTGGTTAGTTTACGGGACACAGGTGGATTTACCTGGCTGCGTGTTGATCAGGTTAGTCGGCTCATATCTCAGTGCTGTTTATGAAGCAGCTGGTGTTGCAGATGCTGATGAGTGGTGGGCTACAGCAATAATTTCGCATTTTGCACAACTTGGATGTGATATGCATGATACAGTATGCATAGGAGTTGCACAGGTGGTAGAGCAGTCCTCTGGGAACCCCAGGGTAAGTGGTTTGTTTGCCGGTTCTTCCTGGCTACTTGTATAGGTGTCCCTGGAAAAGACAGTGAAACCACATAGTAGCGCTGATGTGTACTGCCTGGCAGCCGTCACACCACAATTTCCACTAGAGGGTTGATGAAAGGATGTCATTTTTATTTATGACCTTTGTTTACAGGGTTGTTTACTCCTCCGAATACCATGGGGCGCCTTGTTATGTGGGTACATGTAACTGGAAGTGTATTTAAGCCAGCCTGGGTTCGTTAGTGCAGGGTGTGCTGCCCCTTAGTAAGGAGGTAAACAGTTTTTGATTGCACTTATCTTTACATACCTATTGTTAAGGCTGCCCTAGGTTTGTTTGCTTGTATAGTATGTTGTGCATTTGCAGAATGTGCCTTATGATTGACTAGTCATGACAACTTGGCAGACATAGTTTTTGCACCAGTGCTACACAAATAATCTAAACCAAATCAGATCAAACCAAATGATTTTGGCCTGTGTCATTAATTTGATGAAATTAAATGTGTGTAAATGTGACAACCTAATATCATTCATCAATTTGCTCATTATCAATGCATTTTTGTTAAAAGAAATATAGCATTATTGTTGTTCTTTAGTTTAGTTTTATGAGCAGCTTAAAAGTAGTAGAACCTAAGAATAGGCTTTTGTATGTTTGAGAAATTTCCATTAAACTATTACAGAATTAACTTAATTCTCACACCAGCAGCAGATCAATGAGTGTATAAGTAAATAGTTACAATAGCGGGTTAAAATAAATACACTTAATCAGGTTAGTATTGAATAATCAAATTATGAAATAATTCACTCAAACACAAACTCAAATTAAAATCTCAAATTTATTTGGGGATCTGAAAGTGCATACATGAACTAGGTAAAGCCAGGTTTTACACCAACAAAAATGTTTTGAACCATCAATTTTCCTCAGATATGACTCCTATAGAAAACACAAGCTTTTTTAATGCCTGATAAAACACAAAAACCTGAACAGATTCAGCTAAAATAAACATTTACAATAAAAGTATTTTCTCACAGCAGTGGGCTAATAACTAAGGTCAGCTAAATTATTTTTTATTAATGAAGAAAGATGATTTTTATACAGCCACAATGGGAAAAAAAAGATTTTCAGAAACATAATTTTAACAGGGACTGGTGAATGTGATTTAGAGACAAGTAGAGGCATTTGCACAACTCTAATTGAAACAAGACATTTATAAATAAATAATATTTTGGGTTTACAGACATTTAATGTAGATAACATAATTAACTGTAATTTAACCCACGGCGAACAGGTAAACTAATATATACCTCACAGAATGTGGTGGTTTATTTTCAAGAAATGTTTGTGCTAGATACCACTGTGTTGTGAAGATAGATATTGCAATGCAGAATGTGTTATAAATGCAAATATGACTTGCCAACCAGCCTCCCTACTTTTAACTCTACCTTTAACTACATCAAATGAACACCAGATATACAATCATGTAACCATTCTTGTACTTACGTTTACCTGTCTTCAACATAACAGACCAAACCTACGTAACCTGTGCCTTCATTTAACCACCACCAACCTTGATCCAAACAAAATCTGTATAACAGCCTATTCACCAGATTTTTTAGAACATTCAGTTCCAGCTGTTTTTATTGTACCATTTTTACAATCTATGTCCAAGGCAATACCAGTATGATTAAAGTTTGGCAAGTGAAACCACTATATTAAGGTTGTTATTGTTCACCTACCAAGATTATTTAAGCCAGGTATGAAGTGAAAACACCCTGCAGGATAAATTTGTGGTCTCTAACCAACTATCCTCAGACTGAAGAAGCTACTTGGATGGGTAGTGAAACGTTTCGACCTAACAAAGTCCCATTGCCATGACTTAACTTCCAGATAATTTCATCTAGATGACTGAAAATCTTCACCAACATGTTGTTCTTGTGGATAAAAAAGCAGAAGTAAATTATTGGTACAAATTTCCAGTATCAAAATCAGATATGTTACTTAGCAATCCACCACTCTGGCTTTCAAACCTCTAGCCCGCTTCTCTACGTAAGTTGTACACTACTTCATCATCGGTACATCATCGCTGCAACCCCAACCCTCTACCACCGCAGCCTATCACCTGCATAGCTACCAACTAACACGGTATTATTGTTCATTACACTTTTAAGGTATCAAGCACATTTTAATTTAATTTCACAGTTAACACCATAGCAATTTTGTGTAAAACACGAAATTTGAAAATGCCTTTTAAAGGCATCCAACTGGATCTAAATAGTTTACCAAATAGCTAGCGCTTAGGTATTTATCAATATAAATAGTTGTAGAAGTAGGTCTATATAAGTAAGTCTTCTACCTACTTATCAAATAAGTCAAATATTATTTGCAGTTCTAAATTTACTACAGCAAATGTATATTTGTAATATCTATAAAAAAAAATAGATGTTAAAATTAAGATTTTCTTTGTTGAACAGAAAACTCTTGATTTTACAAAACTCTGAAACCAAATATCAAACCAAAAGATTGCACCTGAAGTTTCTTTAACTGACACACTATGTATTATATGAAAAACCTGCAGCTGAAAGTACATCAAGACACATATTTTGATAGGAGACACACACTTCTTTTGCTACAAAATAGTAGTCATTTTAAAATGTTTTTCAGTATCTCTCCTTTCATTTTCATTTGCACAGTGTTTACACCATTGGAAAAAAATCGTTAGTGATAACAAAAAGACAGAACTGTGCACAGTCAAAAAATATAAAGATGTCTGACTTTAAACAGCTAAACACTATTAAGAGATCAGCTCATTAAAGATTTTGAAATCTTATTTTAGTGCCTTACCAAAGCTACAACATATCGATCTCATCAGCAACTTCTCCAAATTTAGCACCACTACATGTCCACCTGCTTCAGTAACAGGGTGGATATTCTAAAAGACTCTACATGAGATACTTGTGTGCAAATACTCTGCTTTAACCCTAAACCTCAAAGAGCAGTGGTGTAGTCTCTTTTTACACATAACTTTGCTATCTTCCTGTTACAAAAATTAACAGAGAAATGTTTTTTTAGTATTCACAACAGTATATAAACATTTTTTCAAGTGATGTGTCTTAATTTAACACTAAATTAATGTATTCAATGTGCAAAGAAGAAATCCTGAATGACAAGGGACAGATGCTAACTTTTTACTTTCATACACTATTAGTGGACCCTATATGCCTTACTCACTATAATAGTGATTTTGGTGCATCTATCCACATTTACTCTATAGCAGGTAACTATGAAATGTAAAAACATTTTAATAAACCTAATTTAAAGCAGGAAATGCTGGTTAACAAAGATGAAAGCACAATAGTCAATATGGGGACTGTATGTCACCAAAATTGACAATATAGTCAAGTAGACTACATCACTACAACTAATTTCTACACACAGGAGTATAGTAGTCTTTGTCCATTAGCATTACAAAACTGCAAGAACAGCTGACCAGAATTTAAGAGTAACTACACGCAGGTTAACAGAACTGCTTTCACTGTCATTTAGGGTTGTGGCACTTGTCCACAGTTTGTGCAATGCAGTGCTTGACATTTTACTAGTATACATGTCTGAGCACTGAACCATAGTAATTGAGTGACTTGACGTCAGGGAAGTGCATATAAGAAAAATTACAGCAATGAGTGCCTAGCACCAATGATAAAAAAAATCAATCAAAAAACATTTTGGAAAAACACAAAATAGCAGATCAAAGAAAGGTACCAGAACCAGTATCAAAACAGTGCCCAGCCTTAATGTCAGTAGTCTTATTGATACAACCTATAAATACTTAGGTAATCTGGTAAATGATAGCATGCAAAGTCAAACATTACAGTGCCACAAAGTAGATAATGGACAGTTTTTTTCCATCTCCCTTCATGAAAATAAATTGTCTGACAAAACTGCAAAAAAGCACAACAAACATCAAGCATGTGTTTGAGTAACAACAGCTAAAAGAGAAGTGCATTTAAAGTGTCCTGTTAAACAGCAAATAATACATAAGCTAAATCAAAATATTTTGATAAAAGCAGTGACACAAAGTAAAATGTGACACTACATTTTTATGACTAACAGGCAAACTAACAATACTATATTACTGTTCATGACTACTATTTTCTCTTATAAAAATAGTTTGAATGATTCACTGTAACCCACAAGTACCACTTCATTCTCACAAAGTGCACACTCTGAGGATTCCCTGTTACCTGTGTATAGTGGAAGGACCTGAATAAGCTGAAATGTAAACAATTTTAATTTCAGTGTGAGATATTGATCATTAAAGATGTAATTTTACCATTTCAAATGTGCTTTACACTTTAGGAGAAGAAAATATATGTTCTTCTTTTGAGTGAAACTGAATTATATTCAAATAAATTAACAATGTTGATAATAATGACGAACTGTAATGATACCCTTTGGGATGTAAATGCAATCACATTTGATGGTATCATACGGTATTTGGTCCATCATAGCTGGAATCATGCCATGTTAGTTGATAACTACCGATCTAGAAAAGCACAGCTAGCTAACATGTCTACAAAATTCAAAGTTAGGAAGATAATTTTTGCAACTGTATGGTCAATCATAGGTTGTTATACTTTCTTATACTTGTTATACTAATACTAATACCTGTTTTGTTGTTGTTTTTTAAAACATCACATACATATTATACACCTATATATATATATATATATATATATATATATATATATATATATATATATATATATATATATATATATATATATACACACTTTATATCTTCTCTTTCTAAGTGTGATGTAAATTTAATGTGGCAACCACCAAGGGAGTAAAGAGTAGTGTTGTGATTATAATTCCTGAAAGCAGTCATTTCTGGGAAAGCTACTACTTTAAGTAAATAATACCCTACTTGAAGATACTCATGCCATTGTAGCCTTGTATCCAATTAAACATAAACCATAGCATTTGATTCCTCAGAAATTTGTCTAAAAGAGAAAAATTATTGCTGGAACAGAATCAATTAAAGGCACTTTTCAACTACTGCCTACAGATCTGGGATGCTGTAAGACTTTTAAAGTATATTATCACTCCATGTCAGTTTACAGAACACTTATCAGAACTCTAAGATCACTGACTCCAACCAGACCTCTTCAGAAAAAAACAGAAATCTGGGTTAAAAAATATATATACAGCTATCTTACTTATCATAGACAATATGGATACCTGAAATATATATAGGAAACTGTGTTTTGGTTGTTGATATTCCAAACTTTGCTTATACATAACTAATAGAAGTGCTTCCAGTAATTGCCTCTGCCTCATAGCTGCTACTTTGTTGTAATCATCTGCTCACATATTACTTACACCTTAAATTGTTAATGAGTGAGCTTATAGCAACACCTATATTTTACAAACTGTACCTTGATTGTCATATTGTATGAAGTAGAAACAATTTAGCCATGAGCAAAGTTACGTGAAATGTGCAGAATGAAGACATGATTTCAATTAATTATTGCTGAGTGCTAAGTTCCTTTAAAACATCAAAAATGAAAAAAATGTCATAATATAATTTTTATATTCCTAATAAATTAAATCAAAGTAATGTCCACAAGTGAAATTATTGATACAGTGCATTATCAAACATCTCTATGTCTGATCTCTGTGCCTCTGTGTATTCTTCTTTTGAATAAAGTGCTTATGTGTCTCCTTAACATCTTCAGCATTACCCATAATAAATGTGCTGGGTAGTGCAGAGTCCCATCCTGAGGTCATTTTTTTTACTACCTGAAACACTGCTACTGCACTTAGTATGTGGATTTTAAGATATGTATAAAATGGAGGGTTACAACAAATTCACTTTTTCAAGGCCTGAAAAGTGAATTTTGTCAGATGTCAGGCATAGCACAATTGATAGCATTAATTTGGGTCACTGGTCAAAAAATGTTTGAGGTATGGTATAAGGCAAGAGTGGCCAAATCTATAGACAAAAACTTTATATTTAAAAAAAATATTTTCTTAAATATTCATGATTTCTTGTGCTGCCCTTTAAAAATAAAGACTTATTATTAAATATTTAATTAGAGAATGAGGGGATAATTTTCGTAAATACCTCCTTTCTTTTTTTATACAAAAATCATATACTATGAATTCTCTACTTGCTAAGGTCCCATTTACATTTTTCTAATGTGTGTGCATTGATAACTAAATGGGATTTAAAGGAATAGCAGGTAACATAACTAATAAACTTAAATCTACTTTGATGACTTGTAAGTATCTTTGTAACACATTTCAATAATGTTTTGTCTGCTGTGACATCATAGCAGTGTTGGATCTAATTAGATTTGGATTTTCAAATGTTAGCAATGAAATGATTTGTAAAAATTTGTGTAATGTGCCAAACTAACCGTTAGCTCTGTTTGAGCCTGGTAACATTGTCCATTTTGGTGCATCCTCTGTGCGAATACAGTGAAGCTTTGGGAATGCGCCACGGTGGCGTGCTGGTGTATCTCAGCTGGACTGCTGGCTGAGAGCGGGCCAGGCCAGGGTTACATTCAGCTGCTGGTTGTGTTGGACCAGGGATGTGTGTCGATAGTGGAGAACCAGCTCTCTCAGGGATGAGTAAAGGTTGTAGGGTTCAGCAAAGCCGTATCCTGTGGACGTCCTGTAGATCACACAGTGCTTCACTTCCCCATCCACACTGCACAGGTGAAAACCATTTTCAAGAAAACATAATCGCTACTATCATACTGACTTTGAAGGTTGAGGTGATATTGACACTGTTTTGTATTTGTGAGCTGGATTCTTTAAAATATTCAGATTTCAAGATACTCACACAACAGAGCAGGCAAAGGAGCCTCTCTGAGTCTGACTGTCTCTGATTAGGAAGGTCCCGTCCCTCTTTCCCTTAAGCAGCTCCTCTGCCTCCTTCCGTCTCATACCACCAACATACCAGCTCCTCTCTTCCTGATGTGCATCATCGGCCAGGGTGTAAGGGCTAAAGATCAATAGCGAGGTAGTAGGTTTAGATTAATAAGAAAATATATTCTTATGCATGTGTTTCTCTAAACAATTACATCTTACAGTCATTAGTTATCTGATTTATTCAAATATTTTATTTGTTCATACTCACTCTTCTTCATTTTTTATTCCCAGCCAGTCATTTATTTGGGTCTGCTTAGTGCCTTGCTGAGTGAGCCATCTGAAGCACAGACACAACACAGTCAGTATGCTGCAATAATAGATAATAGATAATAGCAGAACATTCTGTAAAATGTAGCTCTTCACCTCGTCAACTATGAATATTTGACCACAATAAGACAAAAAAACTTTTCTGAATTCTAGAACATGAGATGCTGAAGGGATAAACTTACAGCAGGTACTGATCTCTGATCTTCCTGAGCTGCACAAGGTCAGGCTTCAGGTTGTTTATTTTCTTGTCAACTTCCGTGTGAGCCAGAGCCTTATTCCTGAGCTCTTCCTCCAACTTTTTCTTGCTGTTGTGGATCTCCTCCACCTTCGACTGCAGTTCGTCTGGGTTACTTTGAATCATACACCAGGAAAAGGAAGAATTTCAGTAACAATTTAGAGTTTTTTTTTTTCTTTTTTTTTTTGAACAACATTGGTTGTTGTATTGAAACATACTTGTCAGTCTCTGTGCTGTTGTCTAATGTGAGGAACATGTCAATGTATTCCTTGCTGTAGCGCTCTTGAGTTTCACACTCCTCCTCAAAGATACGAATTATTTCACTGAAAGCTTCAATGGCTGTTTGCTTGCTCTGAAGGTCCTGGATGAAGAAAAGAAGCAAATTGTTACTTTTTAGGTCTGTTTTACAGAGTCTGTAAATTTAAGACTGATATACGATATCAATCAAAAGTAAAATATTTTCTTAAGATAGTGCTTTTACCGAATAAAAACGCAAAATTTCTTATTAGAAGGTGTCAGTAATTAGGTTGCTGTTATACCTGGGAGGTTTGATTAAATTCTTCAAACAGACGGTCGTACTCTTTGCTCTTCTCTTTAAATTGATCATGAAATATCCTCAGCTGTTCTCCAACTGCATCAATGTCAACTTCCATCACAACCTGCTGTTGTACCAACAAGAATGTAAAAGATATTTATGACCAACATAGTTTAATTCACCATATTATCTGCATCCTATGTACAGTATAGAAATGTTGCAGTCTGAAGTATGTGTGTGAGATTATACTGTTTGTATCTTTATACCTCTTATTGTCTTCTGTTAAATTGTAATAATGTTTCAGGAATTTTAAACCAGGACAGATTGAGCCTTAATGCCAGTCAAACCTCAAACCAAAAATGTAATAGAAATTCATTTAATTAATTTTATATGTTTGTTTAAAGTACGGAACAGTGTACATTCTGACTAGTATGCTTGTTTTTGTTGGGGGGGGGGGGGTCCTCCCATCCTATGATGCATTTAGTGTGATCTAAACTAGAGCCACACTAAAAAGTGTTTGCAAATTTGTCAGGTAAAATGTTATTTCCATTTCTAAATATGTAGATAATTAGAAAGCATCCTTGTAGTGAAGCTATACATGTATATACTGTATAGACCAAGAGAATGCAGTTGCAGTAAACTGCTGCACAATATAAGTGATAATTATAATTTTTTTTATACTAAAATGAGTTATACTTATGCTGTATACAGCAGGTAAAACACATTTCACAGGTAGTTATATAAGACAACACACATTTCACAGTTGAAGGTGTTAACCCACCTGGTATCTGGATATGGGATAGAGAAGCTGTGTGTCCAGTTTAGCATTGTACTGGGCTAATGACTTGTTCTGGTAATACTGGATTAGTTCCACCACAGAGGGGAAGGTCAGTGGCTCAGAAAAACCATACCTCCCACCATGATGGAAAATCTTAATCAGTCTGTTGGAGCCATCTTTCCTGTAAAAATCAAATAATAACTGTTGCAAAAAATCTCCCCCAAATAGTAGAACATGTACAGTACTATGTTTTTTCTTTTTTTATATATCTTATATTAAAATGTTGCGGTTAGTCAAATTCCAAGCAGTCAGCCTCCACTGCTTGGTAACTTTAAAAGGAGTGATCCAAAAATTTTGGAGGGGTGGGGTGGATTAGAACATGACTAGGATCCCATGTGTCCTGCACGACTCATAACAAATGTTGTGGGTGTGGGATATATTTACTCTTATGTGGTCAGGAGTAGACAGCCAGGATCTTCCTAGCTGGAAATATTTTCAGAAATCTGAGACTTCTACTGCAAGGCGTAACTATAACATTGTGCAGGTTTTGAAGACAATGCAAGACGCCATCCAAAACGAAGACATGTCTTAGTCTAAATGAATAATGACTGCAAAGTGAAAGTTGCACATCCAGCAGCCTTTGGCCATCTTTACTGTCTGCACTGGATCTGTTCAGCCACAGACCTGGCGTCCTCCGAGAATCGAGGAATTTTGAACTCTTAAAGCCTATTACTCTTTATGTGAACAGCAAATTGGAAGAATATAGGTTTGGAAGAAGGACCTTGAGACAAGTTTAAGGTCTAGGAAAGACAGTGTAGATGGCACTAATTAAAGTGAGTGAGTCTGTTCTTCAGACAGATGTGAGATGAATGACTGGAAAATTTGTCTCTGTAGACGGGGTGTTATGTTGCTGACCACTGGAGTCTGCGCCAAACTCTAATCAACAAAGCTTTATATCTGAAACCTAGTCTCTCCTGATTCAACTATAATTAGACAGAAACTGGGAAATGTATAAAGTTACACATTAAAACCAGTAAATCCACATTTAGATATTGGAACCAAGAAAAAATAATTGACCTCTGACCACATGTATCTACTTTAGGGCAAACATATCCCACGAAATACAGCCCGCTGATAACTGTATTTTTAGCATCCCAAATACTAAAAACACTTTATTACTTTGATAGTGCCTTGCTATTTTTCTTCCCAGCTTAATACATAACACATACCTTTAAAAAGTATTTACCTTAGTGTGAGAGTGTATTCCCCCTTATTCCTACTAGATGCATCTCGAACCAGAAAAGTTCCATCAGGAGTGTTTCTCATCATCTCATTTACTTCCTCTCTACACAACGCAATACAGACACAAGGTTTCAAAACAGTTAATGTAGGTTTGTTCACAAATGAGGAGATTCAAAAACTTGACTTTTGTAATATTGAAAGAATTGTCATTGGTGTCAATTCAACAGAAATTTGTATGAAAGACAGTGTGATCTTTAAAAACCACATGAAAATTGTCTGTACCTTGAAATATTTCCCCAGTACCACTCTGCTTCAGACAGCTGGTTGACATCAGCACTGGACTCACATACCGCCATAGTTTTGGTTGTGTTGTGCTTGGGTTGAAGTGCTGACATAAGAGGCAATACAGTGTTACAAAAACATCAAATATCAAAATATCAAAAAAGACAGAAATACACATTTTAGTCTGCAGAAGAGACATGTTTTGAAATCAGAATATGAGATTTATAAGAATTTTCGTCTCCTAAATGTCCCTCTAACTAGATGTATGCTTTGGAGGCATTTGCTTCAACTCATTTTTAAGTATAGAAAAACAAATTCTCGAAAATGAATCTATCATAATCTCCATTTTTATCTACTTTTTTTTTACTATTATATAACCCTCATCATCATGTTCATTGCCACCAATTCTAAGAAGTAAAAGCATTGTCCCGGTTAGCTTCCCTCAAAACAGTTACTTTACACATTGCATTTGGAATAAAAAGTACTGCCTTATATGCCAACATTTATTTAAGAGCACATTTGTTTATAAAGTATTTAAATATGTTACAAAGAACCTGTTGCACTTTATAATAAGCAGAACAAAGATATGTTGGAGAGTACCTCCTTCCTTGGCAATGTTGATTGTTAGGCCAGGAAACGCTTCATGATCAACAAGGGAAGAACGGTCTTGCAGGAACGCTGTTAAGGTGTGAGACTGAGCCTCCCTGTCGTTTTGGCCCATCTCAAGCTCCAAGAAGTCTGAAACATCAACCGAACAACGGAACAGTGTTACTCCTGATTTCACTTCAGGGCAATATATATTTTGTAGCTGTTCAGCACACGCTGCTGGCTCACTGACAAGAACTTTAAAGGCGATATCGTTGTGTTGCTTAGTCTTGCACCATGTGGGAGACTCTGTCCAGACTAGTCTGTTGACAGGTGACACTGTCTGACTGCCTAAAATACCAGAACTGGCACTCCTCAACACTCAGGCACATTCAGCCAGACTCAGTGCTGCACGACCTCGCCTTGCTTCGCCTCGCCTCGCCTAACAAACAACAGCTGTCTGCAAAGAGATTCCACGATGGCTTGAAGGACTGGAGCTGATGCACCACTGTGTGTGTTTGTGTTTATTGTCCTTGTGTTTGTGGCATGTAAGCAGGGGTAAGGGGAGAACCTGTCAGTCAGGCATTTCCTGAAAGCATTGCATTTGTTGAATTGTTTACCAGTTTGTGTATGTGTCTATGGACACATGCGCTAATTCATGTGTGTAGTTAGAGGCAAGCTGTTAGCAGTTGATGTAAATTATCCCTTTAGCACCTGTGATGGCATGCCTGGATTTGCATTAAATCGATGTTGTAGACAGAGCTGTATGTTAGAGGAATCATACATATGCTGTTTTAAAATTAGAAAGGGCGTAAACTCAAATTGTGAAGCTCTGTCAAAACTTGCCTAATATAAAAACCCACTAGATGTTGTGCATCTAATTAATCTTTAATAAAGAAAAATCTTTCACTCCATTAAGGTCTTGAACTGGGTGCTACCCTTTTTAGAGTTGGTGAAATACTGTACGTATTCACTTCTGCTGAGAATTTAAGGCTATTACAGTGCTATACTGTTTTTTAAAGGGTATATCAATGTGTTATCTACAACCAAGATGATTTGCATGTTGCTCTTTGGTATAGTTTGATTTATTTTGCTCTAAGTTGTACTTGCATGGTGCAGTGTATGCCCAGGAATATTTTGTAAAACAGTATAATACTGTTGGTGAAGTACATTTCAAGTGACCAAATGTAAAGAGTGCAAGACTCTGAGGCATGCTACCCTTGGCACGTATGTGACCAGTTGATCCACCAAGACTAGGTTCAGTTATAGTGTTAAAAAAATGCTATAGAAGAAAGTCCCTGTTAAAATTAGTGGCATGCTGAAAATGTAACAGTTTGTAAATCTAGCTGTTGACCAGCTGAGTTGGCACCTGATTTTGATTTAGCTTTAGTCTTATTGAAAATATGAGTTAGATTTAGTCAGATTTTAGCCTTTTGTATGTTTTAGTGTAGTTTTACTTAACAAAAATTAATTGAAATCAAATTTTTTAAGGTTTACATCAATATATTTATGTAAAATTAGCATAGACTGCTGTATGTATACTGCAATTAAGCATATAAAACAGCTTTCTTTGTTCTGTGCAGTCACGTAAATTGTAAACCCAAAATGGTACTTAAAGCGTCTCATTCATGCTTCTCATGTTGTAGTCTATTAGTAATGGCCATTTCAAGCTAAAATGCTATTTGATATTCTAACAGAAACATTTTACTTCCCCTCAGTATAGAATTTGATTAATTTAGCTAGTTATCTGATAATGTGGTAATATCAGGTGACAGAGACACCATCACAGGAAGACGCACAGAATTACTGAATGTAAAATGCATCTCATTAACAGGTCAAGCAGCTAAACTTTTGAACCAGAGATATTTTGGGCTTGGTGGAAACTTTTTTACTGATCAAGATCAGTTCAATTCCATGGATGCTGCAGGTTGAATAACACACTTGTTTCAGTCTAGTCTTAGTTAACAGGAATATTTTTATATTTACATGGACAAAATCACTATCTGGCTGTAACACACAGAAGGGCACCAACAAAGACATCTAAGAAGAATAGTATATATAGATATACATATATATAACAATTGCATATAAGAATAGTGGTAAACATGAATGTAAGAAAAGTAGGATTCAAACTTGAATCAAATGTTTTGGTTGACTTATTAATATTATTTAAAGACATATGTGTAAAAATACTGAGGATTGCACCTCTGGTAGCACTTTAAGCATATTTAATCTTACTTTGAACTGCTGGTGAAGGCTCAGGCCTTGTATCCAAGGATTTGTCCATTTGTTGTTGTGATTGGTTGTGCAGTGATGACATTGTCACAGGAAATACGGAATGGGGCTCAGGATTATCCACATAGGTGCTCTCATTGATGACCACATCCTTGTCACTGAGATGGAGGGATGCTAGTAATGATATTGGAAAATCAGCTGGTTGGAGGCTGTTGTCCTCCTCGTTGTCAGTGCTGTCGACAGGTCTGAGCTGGGAACCCTCCTCTGCCATTTTCACAACACAGACTGAATAGTCCAACTGGGTTTTATTGAGATTGTGAAGCAGCAGTATGCTAGATGCCACGGTGCTGTTGATCACATATTATCAGCTTATAGTTACACTCATGGTGGAGGATAGAGAGGGTAATGGCACAGAGTTCATGGCTGTCTTGTGTTGTGGAGGCAGAACATGTTCCTTAACCTGGATCCCAGGCTTAACCGCATCCCAGAGCAGTGTGACGACATTGCCAGCAGATCCACTGTTTTCACCAGTTTTCTATGTTCAAGCAGTGTCCTGCTTCACAGTCCTGTAGTTAGTGGGATTCATACCTGGTATCTTCCTAGAATAACCAGGATTAGTTAGCTAAACAACTGAGTGCCTGGTTTGTAGATGCCTTTACAAGAGATGCCTTGACATTAGGTATTGAGCTGTAAATCCACTAGAAAGTGATGAACCAAAGCATAACTGATATGACTGACTGACTTTTTTCCCCCTCGGAGTCTCACATCACATCATTTCAGATTACCTAAAAAAAAAAAAAAAAAGAATCAGTAGTTCCTTTTTTATTTTTAGCAGTCAGCCCAATCGTTATAGTGAAATTGTGCTTATTTTTATTATATCATCTGTCTGGATCATACTTTGCTACTTGGGCAGTTAACCTCTTATTTATTACACATTTTTACATTTAGACATTTGTATACTGTGCGAAGGTCTCAGCCACTTATAATGTTCACTGTGTGAAGTTCCCTTTAAATTTTTTAAACAATATTCTAGCAGAAAAAGAAAAGTATGTGAACCTTTTGGAATTTAATGGTTTTCTGCATTAAGTTGTCATAAAATGTGGTCTTCATCTAATTCAAAAGTGTTAATATAATATGTTATATAAAATATAGGGTGCCTAAAATAACAACAAAAAAAATCTGATCTCTTACGTCTTTATCAAGAACAACCATAAAAACCTCATGGTGTCAGTAGAAAAAAGTATGTGAACCCTTGGAATAATGACTTGGAGTCAGGCATTAGCATACCTGGAAGCAAATTATTTTGAGGGTGTGGACTAGAGCTACTTTAACTGACAAAAAACACATTTTGAGTTTGCTCCGCACAAGAAGAAGATGCTTATGTGAACCATACCTTGCCAAAAGAAGCTTTTATCTATGATCTACGATCAAGGATCTATGATCAAGAATTGTTGATTTACATAAAGCTGGAAAGGGTTACAAAGTGATGTCAAAGACTCTAGAAATGAACCAGTCTACAGTTAGGCAAACAATCTATAAATGGAGACATTTTTAGACTGTGGCTGCACTACCAAAAGGTGGGCCCAAACGAATACGCAGTGAGGTAACGGAACAACCCAGAGTGAAAGCCAAAGATTATAAGGCATCATCGCAACTAGCTAAAATCTGTGTTCATGAGTCTATGGTAGGTAAAACATTGAACAAGCAGGGTGTCTAGGGCAGGAGACCACAAAGGAAGCTAAAAGAAGTTTGCAAAATAGCACATTGACACTTCACAGTAATATTGGCAAAATGTTTTGTGACTGATGAAACTAAGATTTAACTATTTTGAAAAAACACAGCGCTAAAAGCTGTTCTGCCAGGAAGAATGGGCTAAAATTCCTCCTGAACGATGTGCAGATCTGATTCACAGCTATATGAAGCGCCTGGTTGAGGTTATTGCTGCCAAGGATGGGGGTCAATCAGTTGTTAATCCCATGGGTTCACATACTTTTTCCACCATCTCTATGAGGTTTTTATGGTTGTTCTCAATAAAGAGAAAATAAAGATCTGTATCACAAGAATTTTGTGTTATTACTTCGGGCACATTATATTTAATACTCTTGACTGAAGATCAGATCACATTTTATAACAAATGCAGATAACCATGAAATTCTTTTCTTGCCCCTCTACATCTATCCATCGATTGATCGATCGATAGATAGATTAAATACAAAATACATTTCTAAATAAATAGAAAAATACATCAATGTTTAAAAAAAAGTTTAAGTGGCTGCTGTTTTTGCAACAAAAAAGATCTGCTTTAATAGGAAACAAATTGGCTACATGAAAATTGGTTATACTATTAATGAGGTTGCATCGAGACATTGAACGTTATTTGTCGCAGGATCCACTACATCTAACGACAGTACTAACAACATTTATCATCTTGGGATAAAACAATCTATTGGAGTGCATTTCTAAAATAATTTCTTTCATTCATGAGATCAGGAGTAAAAATGACAAATCAAGTATATCTTTTCCCCCAAAACATGAAATGCTTAAATCTTGTAATAAAGTTGTATAGGATAATGACTTTGGGATTCCTAGGATTTAATGAGATTTAGCTTTTTGGGTCTGGGTCAACTATATTTTTACATAATGACAGTACATTGATGTATTATAAAACTCATTACGTGATAAAGATTTCGGGGAGACAGCAGTTAAATCCTCTTCATCTCCCAAGCATTGGGATTAGTCAGCAGTTTATTATCCTCCTATATCCTTTACAATGTAACATCGTATTGATGGGATGTGAGGTAGGGGTATCATCTAGCTGTAGTACAGTAAATGTAAAATGACGTAAACGTTTTTTTTTGTTGTTGTTGTTGTTTTTATCACCCTATCACCCTACCAGGGAAGGTACTAAACATAAAGAGGTCGTATTTGTTTATTTCAACCTTGGTGACATTACTTAAGTCTGGTGCTATATGATTTTTCTGCTTTGCACAAATAATTGTTTAAAGCGTCAACCTTAACGTAAATACCACAAAACGTGAAATGTTTTTTTGTAAGATTGAAAGACAACTTAAATTTTACTTTGTAATGGTGATGATATTACACATCTGTTTCAGTAATAAATGCATGTGGTAATATTGAAATTCATGATGCAGTTTCAGCAGAAAGTCTAATCGTTGAAAATGGCGTCGGCATCAAAATACTTCTAACAGTACGCAGCCATGAAGTCTCACGGCTGTTGAGGTGGTGAGAGATACTAATCATGAAGTCCTGCGATCTTTATCACATAAAAAAATTTTCGTAGTTTGTTTTATTTGTATCCTAACAATACTTTGACTGTTCATCCATCTAGGTCAACAATCAGCTGGGCTACTTCTCAGACGTTACTGACATTTTCTCCGTGTCAGTATACGATAACACGTTTTCTCAATCAGAAAAGCATAATTTCGCAAACTAGAATGCATTTTAATGATGACTTAATCAAAAAGGAATAAGTGGTGTTTCCTAGGTTTATTGGATCCATAAGCAAAGTTGAATGCATGCAAAATGTCTACCGATATTTTGCATTTATAGTTGCATTCTGGTGAAAATGTAATTTTCAGGGTAAAGTAAAGTTGTCAATCCATGTTGAAGATATTTATTTTGCTGACTGCTGACAATTTTGTTAAATATTTAGTTGTAGTCTCTTATCGATCATTGTTGCAACCCTAAAACGGGACGGCTGCTGTACGCCATATTTACTAGCCGCCTTTAAGCTTTTCATCGTCCCATACGTAAGCTCGGAATCACGAAGAGAAGTAATGGCTGAACATGCACAGAACTTTCAAAATGGCAACTTCTGCTGTACATGACATCTACTGAAAAAATTAAACCTCATCAGGAAACTCAGCAGTATGGGACAATAACGCACCTACCTGAACCAAGATAGAAGTAGCTGGGCGGCAGTGGAAGTCAACGTTTCATCGGCATCCATGAAGCGGCGAAGAGATGTGGCTGGACGCACACGTGGCTCAGATCAAACCAACCACCGGCCTCGGTCCTCACACCATCCTATGTCCCTCTACCACCCCCCCACACTCCTCCTATCCCGTACCGCCTCTCCCCGTGTCCTCCATCTTTTAAAGATTCTCTCTACTTTCTTATTGTCCATCCCCTCTGAGGGGCACTTTTTTCCGCGATGCCATTCCTCTGGGTACTTCCTCTTGTCTTCACCGATAAATACGATGTCTTCATGTAAATCAACCCTTTTCCAAGGCATTTTCCACTTTGTTTTTCTTTTACATGCAAACATTAAAAACTCCACTCATCTGTCTGGTGCTGTGTAAAAATATATAAAAATTGTAATGTATGTAAAAGAAATGTATAAAAACCTATAAACTTCAAGCTTATGCAGGTAAAGGAAAAGCAAAAGTAAAAGAGCAGCTCTACTCTTCACACCGTAACTCTTTTTCACAGTTTGAGAGCACAGTGTGGATGCACTGCTGGGGGGACAGAAGCATGAGAATGAGTCGATGGGGAAAAAAAAATTCCTATATAAATAAATAAGGGAAGGATGCCACTGTTGCTATACAGAGCGAGGGGCTTAGTGGTCTCCTGAAATCCTATTGGCCGGCTTGTTGCCATGTGCTCAGGAGTCAGCAGAGATGCTGCTAACAAATCAAGGAAATGTTCTAATATTAGACTGTATGTATCTAGGCAGCGGGAGCCCCTGACCTCTCAACTTCGCCAACGTTACGTTCCACTTCACAGATCAGCATAATGAAAGAAGTGGTGTGGAAATAACTGGTTAGGGGGAAAAAAATAACAGCACTGAAGTAAAAACAGCAGTCAAAGCTCCCGACCACCTCACCTTACTCTGTGATATCCCAGCCAGCGCAGTCACAAATACACAGATTTATCATGTATTGGCTTTCTGTATTTATGACATGCATGGTGTTAGTTTACCAAATTCCTGTTTCCTGAACAATATGTAGAACAATGTTTGTGAGATTTAGCTGATGAAACAGCCTGCTTTTAGTAATCTTATACTTGCTAAACTAGGTCCATGCATTAAAAATTTAACAATTATTATGCAAAAGAAAATCTCCAAGTCTTGGCCTTTTCTCTACCTTGCATTTGTTATATAGTTTCAGTAATTCTCATACATGGTCATATTATTATACTGTAATTTACTGACTATTGCAGATTTTAACATACTGATTGTACATATGATATATTTCTGCCTCTCTAGTTTGAGGCTATGTTTACTAACTGTATTATTGTCCATTTTCAACATATGTAACCATTAGAAAACGTCATGGACAGAATAGGTGTTTGTATATAGGTGTTTGTATATTTAGGTGTTAATTGGCTGTTTATGGATTTACTTGAATTTCCCCTGTAAATAGCTTTCACAGGAGCTGGATACGTCTTGTATTTGCATCCACTGTATACAGTACACTGCTCAAAACAACTAAGGGAGCACTTAATCATATCTGTCAGTTAAACTTCAGAGAAATAAATGTATCCATTTAGGAAGCCTTAGTGATTGTGACTCAGTTTCATCTGCTTTGGTGCAAATGAAAGCAAGAACAGCTGCAATAGAGAGACAACATCAAGGCAACCCTGAAAAGGAGAAGGGTTGCGCATGTGGTGACTACAGACAAATCGTCTCTCCTTACTGTATGCTTTCTGACTAATTACTAATTATGTACTAATCTGTACTGTACTCATTGTTCTAATTACTACTAATCAAATCTGTGGGTTGATTTTTTTTTTATGTCTTTTTAAATATTGCTTACACTTGCTTTACACTGGATATGGTTATTGATTAAATAACCACTCCATAATTCTTTATATTGTTTTGCTTTTTATTTAGTTCTCATAGGAAAAACAAAAACAAATACCATTTGTAGGAGTTTATTGTTGTAGTTATGCATTTGTAGAAGTAAATTATATTATTGTTAGTCATATTGTCATTTCAAAACATAATGAAAGTATGCATTGAGGAAATGGGAATAATTTTAAATGTAATTGTTCATCAGAGTGTACCTTGGAGCACCATGGAGATATTACATTAATTATTCACCGATATGTACGAGTATGTGTTATCCAGATGTTACATCCCATTGTATGTTTGGTAGACATTCCTCTTAATGACATTTAAACATGATAAATACATAAATAACATCATGAGAAAGGAATGCCATGAAATACAATAATTTACTGAAAGTAAAGCTGTTACATGAGCATAAATCAAGAGCTACTGTTGCTTATTGAAACTACTCCCTCCGTTGACCATTGAGTTGACATGACATTTGCTCACTTCCTCATTGTTAAAGCAAGAAACTCCTTCCTGGTCTTGTGATCATCATGAAATCTTCCCAGCATGACACTCGTAACAGTACTGGCATTCATCTTCTGAACACCTCTCATCACCATGCACATGTGACTGGAATACACAAGAGGTTGTTAAAGCTACAATAAAACCTCAAAAGTGATTTGCACATAATCTAAACTCAGTTATAAGTCTGAGTGATCTCATCTTTGTTTGGCCACCCTCTTCTCATAGGGTTAGGGTTAACCCTGCATGTAGCACTTATAAAGTAGCCATGATATAGTAAACTAGACTTAGACTTTTATCTAAAAAAATCAAAAAAATACATAAAATTGTCATTATTCTTGAATAAAGTGGACAATAAAAGTACTCACACAGCCTCTATCACCACTGCCACTCCAGCGGGCTCCAATGCCTCAGAGATAGCCGAAGCAATCTGTTTGGTAAGACGCTCCTGAACTGTAGTAGAACATGTAATGCATAACATTCATTACATCAAAAAATAAAGATTTAAACATTACAAAGGAAGCTGAGAGTAGAGTTGCAAAAAATAGAAGAACCATTATGTAATTGGGAGAATAATCAAAAATTAGTCGCATGAGTACTGTATGATTAAATTAATTGCAATTTTGATTGCTGGTGCAATTATATAACTGCAAAAGGCTGCAGTTTAAGTACATAAATGTACAACTGTGAACATGACAACCTATCCTGTTTGAGTTTGCTTATTATTCACACCCCCCTAAGAAAGAGATGACCAGTCAGTCTCAGTTTAGGCAGTGAAATGTGTGGGCTGTGGTCATGTGAATGGTCACATGATTTTACATTGTGTTGCCACATTAGCTTTTATTTAACAAACTTTTTTTTTCTTTTTGCTACACCTGAGGTGTATTTTTTCTCAAAACAGAGTTGAGTAGTGTGAGTTATTAACAGTAATGATCCAATGTTTGTATTTACTTTATTCGTGTTAGCTCAGTTTATTGCTGTGATCATTTTTCAGCCTAATTTGTTTAAGTTTTTACCTTGAAGCCTCCTGCTGTAGATCTCAACAATTCTGAAAGAAAATAAGCAGAAACACAGTGTTTCTTAATTGTTTCTATGTATACAAATTAATATCTCTATTATATTTATATAATAGATATATTATATAACTTGTGGACCTAGTGATATGTATGTATGCATCTTTTTCACTTACCTAGCAAGCTTGCTGAGACCAACAACTTTCTTGTTTGGTAGGTATGCTATGTGGGCCTGACACATTAAAACAAAACATCATTATTTTTAAAATATGAATAATCCATATCATGCATGATAAACCAAATAAAATATGTAATAAAAATTAAAACAAATATGCAAATATGACTTAGACCCAGTTCTTTATCAGTGGCAGATTATTATCATAGGTACTGTATATTGGTATCATTGCAGATGTGGATAAGAAGCAGTGTAGGAGTCCCACAGATATGTTTGGGGTCATGTACAGCAGAAACCATGTGACTGTGTAGAGACAAATGTAGCTTTAAACTCTGCCCAGTAAATATGTTAGGCGGCATTTCTCAACAGTCAAATTTAAGAGAACGTTTTCAGTAAATGATGCTAATTACTAGCATCAATTACTTCAATAGCATCAATTAGCCTAAACTTTAATGTTGTAATGTCATTTAGAACAACTTTGTAATGAAATTACCTTGCCAAAGAAGGGTACCAGATGATGTTCACAGAGAGAAAACAGCTCAATATCCTTGACAATCACCATCTCATCGTGATTTTCATCAAAGATTGCATCATTTAAGATATCTGTGTAGAAATTAAATATTGCGTATTATGGAAGTTCACATCAAAAGTAACAATTTGTTAATTAGTAAGATCATAACATTTAGCAAAATGAAACAAACACCTTCAGAATAAGGTGAGGTTGGAGGTGAGACAAAACATGGTACATAGTCACAATATCAAAATGTTTTTTGTCCTTAACCTTTGTTTGTTTAGTCTGAGTAGAAAAATTACCTATAAAGACTTGCCATATTAGTTTTGTTACTACACCCACCTTGAGTTTTTTCTTTGTAGCCTTTGGTGAGGAACTGCATGGCTTTGGCTGCACGCAATGGTGTACGCAGTAGTCCCTCTCGGTCGACATCTTCTCCAAGCTCACTCAGTACTGTGGTATAAGCTTTCTCAATGCGAGACAGCTTGTTTTCATCCTCAGATTTTTCCTTCTCTTCTCTGTGCATACCATTATGTTTAGACTCAATGCACATGTTCAGGTATTCTGCAACAACTCCATTCATCTCTGCAGCATGGTGGTACTCCATTCTGACTTTTAGCTCTACTTTTAGCAAAAAGACTGCAGGATACAATGAAACAAGCAGAGTGGTATCCTTTTGACAGAGTGGTGTTAAAAAGAACATCCCATGATTTTTAAAGCCTGACATGGACCCTCAGGCTACACCATCTCTGAGGCCTCAATATACCCATGGAGGAGAAAATTACATGTGAATAATTCTATCGTTTGAATTCCTCAATAGGTTTAATTTTTCTGTACAGACAAGGTATCTAATTACCACATAAATCAATTTTAAGTTCTGATGCATCAAATGCCATCATGCAGCATTTGACTTATCCTGTGATTCGAATTTGAATACCTAGAAGTCCCATGCTCAGATTTGTGGTCACAGGCAACTGGCCTTGAGTGTGTAGAACAATTGCAACACACATGCAAGCCTTAACAAGCTTTTGTAGCCTACAGCAGTGAAACTTAAATAAGATTAAGGAAAAGGCGAAAATTCAGCTGCTGATTGTCTCTTATTTACACTGTGCAATAGGAGGGACCACTTGCACAAGTCTACACTTATTCAACAATATACCTGAAAACATAAAAAGCATAAAGAAAATAGCTAAATACTGAAGTTAGATATGATACATTGGCCCAAACAGAAGCTTTCTATACATTAATCCCACATATCAGCTTACATTTTAGGTGATAAAGAAATGCCTCTATAATAAAGCCACTTCCTCCTAACTGGTTTAGTTTTCAACAGGATATATCTTTGTTTAAATTATGAAAGGAAACAACTATAAGGATGCTCATCAAGACTACTTAATATCACTGTCTATCACTGAAAACAGTCAGTCAAACAACTATCAGTTGGGTTGTAGAAAATGCATCAAATGTAGTGTCATGTAGTGTGGACTTGCTGAAGTTTTTCGAACACCAGACAGATCTTCAATTAACGTAATTTATTGGATTAGTAGATTCCTGTCTAAATGCTGGTAGTGATATTGCATAAGTGCATCTGTTCCAACATATTTGTTGTGCTTTAGTGTTTCACGTTTGCGATTGAGTTGCTGAACTTAGTTTTCCCTGCAAATGTTGGACCACTCCAAGAATAATATATAGAATGGCATTCCTTTCTTTGAAATATCTCAGCCACATAAAGTTCTTGATTTTGTTTTCTGTAGCACTTTATGTGCAGCACATTAGCAACATTTAGTTTTATGGCCTTCAGATGGGGAAGTCACACTAGTGGATGGACATAAACAGCATTAACTCATTTCACTTGTAATTGTAGTTGTTACTTGTAATACTTACGCATCATATTCAACACAAGACCGACTTTCACCCTGCTGACTGTCTTGTGCTTGTGAAGAATTCTTGTATCAAAACACATTTCGTAATATATTAAGATAAAGCCAGCAAATCAATCAAGGCCATAGCCAGATCTTTTAATGGTTAATGCACTGCATTGTTATTTTAGTTTCATGGTTTCTATTTGATTTAATCCATACTTTATACACCAATATTTTGTTGTTTTTGAGAAGTATTATTTAAGTAAATTTGTCTCCTAATGTCATTTGTGTGAAGAAGCATTTAAACACTCGAAATCCAACAGTTTTATGAAGAATTCATCCTGGCTCAACATTATTTTTATGTAGCAGAGATCTCTTATTTAAAGGGGACAGATCGAGGAGTGATAAAATTTATATATTGGTCTGAAAAGGGATTCAATGTGTAGGCACACATAAGGCTCAGTTTCTTGACTGTCTTCATGCATGGTAATGTAATCAGTATTTTTTTATTTTTTTTCATTTTGTTTATTTGAAGGCATGGAATTTGAAAATAATTTTAAAGCAAATTGGTAAATCTGACCATTTCAGACTGGCTGTGTGTGTCTTATTAACTCTTTAATACATATGTGTCAAACTCACGGCCCGCGGGCCACATCCGGCCCGGCGTGTAACTATATCCGGCCCGCGAGATCATTTCTATATTATTATTATTAATGGCCTGGCGATATGAAGCGCTGGTAACACAATAAACCACAGATCCCATAATGCAGCACTTCAGCTGCCTTGCCAAATACATTCCGCGTTAATCAAATCCAGTTTATGATGCTGCTAGTTATTATGAAGCTAGTCCTCATGATGCCAAGTAATGTTGAACCACATCGTTACAACGGTGTTCAGAAATACGCACTTTGCTGATAAACTGAGTTCTCACAGAGCTTTGGTGACTTTGACGAACAAGAAAAGAATTTTACCGTCTATGTGGAAACTGCACCTGTGCAGATTCAGATGGAGCTGATTGAGCTGCAGTGTAATGACTGAAGGTAAAGTAGGACACTGCAGGACCCGCACAGTTTATTCACTCCATTCCCGTAGAAATGTCCCAGCTCCGTCCACATGCGGCTCGAACATTGTTTATGTTTGGTAGCACAAATCTTAGTGAGAAGCTGTTCTCAGTGATGAAGACTAACAAAACAGCACACAGGAGTCGTCTCACTGGTGAGAACCTGCAGTCCATCCTGAGAATCTCCACAACACAGAACCTCAAACCAAATATAAATGAACTTGTTGACAAAAAAAGATGCAGCTCTGATAAAAAGACAACTGAATGATTTGATTTGTTATTGCTGAAAAGCACAAATTCTATTTATATTTCCAGGTTTTGTTATGCAGCATGTTCATATTTTGAATTTGTATAATTTTGACAGGATATATTTTTATGGAGAGCTAAATCTTTTGGGATATTTCAAATTTAAGTTTATTTTTTATATAAAATGACACAAGAGTAAGAAATTTGAATGTTTGTTCTTTTAATGTTTACTTTATTTCTAACTTGTATAATGTAGATAGGATGTATTTTTATGGAGAGCAAAATAATTTTTTTTTTTTTTAAGTTTTAAAAGTTTCAGTGTGTTCAATAAATATTTATCCTGTTCGGCCCGCGACCTAAAGTGTGTTTTGGATTTTGGCCCCCTGTGCAATTGAGTTTGACCCCCCTGATTTAATACTTTTGTAAACCAAATTAAAATGTATATATCTATGCTGATACAATATACATATGAATTACTGTGAGCCACAAACATTTGAATGGTTAACTACATTTAAGAAAACCATTCAAAGTTTCATTTTGAAATTGAATAATCTATGATCAAACCATCCTTCAGCTGAAAGAAATGTTCATATCCACTACTTAATGCCAGATTCTGGCTTCACTTAAATTGATCATAATCAACACAGCACGTCAGTCAGAACAATAACCCCATTTACTAATGATTACTGCACTGGAGGTTTTTTTGCATTATTTGTTTTTTTCTACACCAATGGCTATCTACTTCTAATCATTTTTTGAATAATTGTTGAAAATTACATGTATTTTGTAAACTAGAATTTTACGTTTGGTATTTTAAAGCTTTGTGTAATCAACAGAATTATATAATTAACTCAGTCACATTTTAGTCAAATAGGTCCCAATCAGAATGCATTTTAGCAACTTGGAGCAGCTTTTTGTAATTTGCTCTATACATCTTGTGTTTTGGTTTTCCAACCAGATTATTTGAGATGCCAGCAGTTGACAGCAGACTGTCAAACTGTTCCCTCCTAAAGGTACTATCATCCAGGAAACACTCCTTGACCACCTGTATTCCAACTGCTGTGTCAACACTAACTTTTTTTCTTCTTCAAAAAGCATTCTGTGTGGTTGGTAAACATGTGTTCCTTGAGTTGTTAATACTCTCTTTTCTGAAGATGTATCAGTGAATTTTCAAACGTGACTTGTCTCCTATAATAATGAGCTAATCTTTGTATTTTCAGATGCAGTGGCTTCAAAAATCTGTTCCATTTGTGTATTTTCTACGTCAAATTCTCAAGTGACTCTCCATTCAGCCCAGGTAGGTAGGAATGTAAAATTGTGCTTAAGTCACAATAAACTTCTAAACTTACATTTTATACCATGAATTGGGTTGCTAATTGTTCACAGGTTAGCTAGGCTAGGTAGTAGAAAACCCACAGATGCTTAATATTCAAACTCTTTGGAATTTAGGTTATTCTGTATTAGAAATCAAGTAAGGTTTTGCAGCACTGTTAGCAAGGGTCCCTGTGATGTACAAATTACATGTTTGTAATGTTTCCAGGAAAAAAAAAGGTTTTCATCAATTTTCATGTAAATGTTTATTGCAGACATGAATATATATAATCTATATATATATATATAGGGTATACCCATATAAATGTTTATACACTGCACGTCCAAAATAAAGTCACACACTAAAATTTTCGTTGGACTGCCTTTAGCTATTATTATGGCATATGAGTCGCCGTGGCATTGTTTCGATAAGCTTGTGCGATGTGTTAAAATTTATTCCTGTCCAAAGTTGCAATGTCAGACTGCTATGCAAAGACTTCTCCAGCACGTCCCAAAGATTCTCAATGGGGTCAAGGTGGTAACTTTTTTTGGATGGGCAGTGTATTTATATGAATAAACAATGCACAGACAGTGCAGGAGGTGAAGAAGTTCACAGATCAATTAACCAAGGCAGGAGAGAAGGCTAGTTAAGACAGCAACACATCAGCCATTATGCACTAGCCTTGCATCCATTGCACACACCACTTCTTATGTAGAAAGTAGTAAAGGTAAAGGAAGATGTGTGGTAAACACTTTTTCTGGAGTGTCAGCACTAATTTCCTAGAGAGTTAGTAATTGATTACATGGAAAGCAATGGGTAGAGGTTTTGATGTGCATCATATGGGACTGGTGTGTTTGCTGCCTTCAACTGTAAAATAGTATTGTGCAAATAAGAAATGCAAACTCTCATCTTCTGTCAGAAAAAACACTGGAGGCCTCATTTAGACATGCCAGGAGCTTATATTAGTCATATACCTTTTACCTTTATGGAAAAATAATATTCTTATATTAACAGTACTTATAAATGCAGGACACATGGCAATATATAAATACATATATTTCAGTCACTTCCAGTGGAGCTTTTCACAGCTCATATCCAGTTATGGTTGCTAGTCTGTCTGACGTAGTGTCTGTTAGTCTGTTAGCCAGGGCTTGTGGGGACTGGTGGGGCTCCGTTGCTGGGTCTTTGGACTCCCCTGAAACAAACAATGTAGGGACAGTTTAGGTTTTAAAAGAGGAATCAATAATTTACCAAGTGATTATGCACTTAGTGGACATTTCAACAAGTAGATGTTTGTGCTTTAATATATTACAGTACAATAACTCCTACATAACATCTATCTTTGCAAAGCTTTTAGTGTAGTTGTACTGACCTCATTAGAAATATGTAATAGTCATAGCTGAAAATTGCATATTCTCTTGATTGTATTTATATTACAATTTAAATTAAAATGAAAATGCCTAATATAATAGTGATGTTTTAGTAGTATGGTAATGAACAATCTTTATAAATTTGATAAAGCCCCTAAAGGGGGCAGCAGTGTGCCTTTAGTCAATGCTGCCCACACCCAAACTAAAGCTCAGAGCCACTGTGGAACTGATCCTACCCCTACCCATTTTAAATACAGGAGACATTGCACACTGTACAGTTATGTTGTGACTATGACCTGCACCACCGTTAGCAGGCTTGAAGGCAGACTTAAAGCTGCTAGTCTCAGACCTTTAAGCTTGTGACCCCAAAAATTAACCACCAACCACCAACTAACAAATGAGCTCTTGCTTCAAAATGCTTATATTATTTCTTATTATGATCTTTTTCAGGATGTGGAACTTGGGCTAAAGTGTGACTATCGCTTCACAATAACTCTGATGCTGATATGGGGTTAAATCAAATTCGTCTCTGTGGGCAGAAGGAGGAGTGTGGACTCACCACAGCAGTCTGGGTCTTGGCATAGTTCATATGGGCGTAGAGCAGCACAGCTGTGTCGTTGTGAGACGCTTCCAGTGCAATTGACAAAGCATTGCTCCCATCCTGCACAAAGAGGACGAAAGACATGGGGAGAGAGGAAGGTGAGTTTAAGCTAAAGCCGAACCCTAAGGCTATGCCTTAACTTATGGCTTAGGCTATGCCTTGGGTTGGAGGTGTGTTACATCCTTCTTGGAATAGATGTTGGGCCAACTTGTTCATTCTCATCAATCGAGTCCTTATCACATTTCTTTGATTGGCCAGTGAACTACCAAAACATTTATCAGTCCTGCATCCTTAGCATGTTGTTGTTTCTGTAATTGGACTTTCTGTGCTATTACATCATACATGAGGACATGCATAATTGTATATGTAAACAAACATTACAGCGGACTTCAAACTTCAAGCCTTATAATAAATGCATTTGCTGTAGCCTTCTCAAATGAGTTTTTAAGAGACATAAAATACAAGACATATTGGACAGCTCTTGTCCAGTGTAGCTAAGACCTAAATTTTATTAGAGACTCAATTTCCTCTTTTGTGTAGCAAACAGGCTGAACTCTCACCCTTTGAAATGTATGTTCCAGATGTGGCAAAACATAAAGCTAATTAGGAAGTTTTAAGATCAACATAAATAATTTAGCTCGTACAACATACTATACCAAGTCAAAGAAATCCGTGTACCCTTATACCTCTGTTAAAAAGAAAAAAAGTCCAGCAGTTACTACTTCAAAATGGGTCTTGCAGTCATGGTGTGTCATGCTGTTCTGTGTTCTCAGGCAGGACAGATGAGGTGGGGGCTTTTCCGAATGTTTTTAACCCCCCAGGCTATTGATTATGTTTCCTGAAAACACCACTTATTTAAGTAGAAGGCAGATGAAAATAATCTGATAACAGCCCTTTAACTTTCAGTTTGTCTTACTAACTACAGTACTAAAAACAGAGGTGGAGAGAAAGAGGTGACAAGGAGAGGAAACTGCATATACCGATTTTACATGAGAAGCCATTTCCTGAGCACGGATTAAGCTGAATCCCAGGCGAGAAAACTGCCAGATGTTTTCAGCAGTCAGAACAAGCAGTTGGCCTGAGCATTAGACTCGGTAAGTCACTCAAAGTTTCTCTCATTGTGTGTATCAGCCAAATGTTTAATATAAACAACTTACATTATCCACAATGGATATGTCACAGCCAGGCTGTTCCAGGAGCAATTTGACGATCTCAGCTCGGCCGTGTTCACTGGCACACATCAGAGCAGTGGATCCCTCGTCGTCCTGCACATTAACGTCAGCGCCACATTCAAGCAGTGCCCGCACCATTTCCTGACGTCCATGACTAACCGCTAGCATCAATGCCGTCTGGCCTGCCTGCAGAGGTATAGAACTATAAGCATCATAGTACTGTTTTCCAAAATGTCACACTGGTTTTAGTGTTTTAAATGTTGAGAAATTGCCATTTACAGTCTATTATATAAGATTCAAATGTCAGTTCTATCCTTCTAAAATCAAAAACCTCTGTCACAAGCTTTAATTTGAGATCAACAGCAAAAGGTTTAGCTTTTGCTAAATGCATTTGCACATAATGCAACCAGTCCTCTACTGTAAAGTCCTTCTCACAGTGTAATGGTATAGGAATAAGATCATCATAATTTTGAAATTGAAAGTGTTGCACTGTGTATGTAAGAAATGTAGTGTACAGTAAGACCTACTGTAGTTATAAAACTGATATTTTACAATTGATTAATTATAAATGGCTTCTCATACTTTCTTTGTCTCAATTTTTAAATCACATGCAAAGTATAAAAAAATCAAGTAAAAAGAAGAACATTTGTAAATGCCATACAGCACATAGCTCAACTTCCTGACTCTAACATTGTATTGTGTGCCTTATGTTTTGTTTCCCATGACAACAATAACCAGTGCCAGTAATTGGATTTATAGCCAGTGATGCTATAAATTTTGAGTCCTATGACTTGGCAGTGAAAGAGCCTGTCAGGTGCTGTGTCCAAACACATACACTACACAGCCGATTAGATAAAGCAAGGAGATAAAACCATTCAAATGTCAACAGATTTCTGTTAATGGCTTGCGTGTTACATTAGGTATCACATTTACTTGATCAAATTTAACTTGTAAGCAATTATTCCTTTAAGTCTCTGGATGTAGAACTTCATTACAACAGTTAAATACTCTTAATATAGACTCATTAAAGAGTATTATCCTGTGTATTTTTTTTCTTTGTCCTTCTCAAAACAACCTAAGGATAAACTAGATTAAAACTAGTTTCAAATCTTAAAACCAAATAGGTCACACTAAACTGTAAGATATGCAGCAATGCACACAATGCTGCAAATAATATAATTCTAGTACTAGATGGAATTAGTGCCTAACACAAGTTTTCTTTAATTTGGTAATGTGCAGAATGGATCCTATGGTTTGTTGAGTGGAGAAGATTAACATCCGTCCTAAATTAGACTGAGCAATGACAACCTTTTTTCTTTGAAGACATGTTGTGTATTTATAGTTCTCAAATGTGGGCAAAGCAATTTTGTTTTTAGACAGAAAAAAATCTGGAACCATGACTGTTGTAACCAGTTACTGAACACTCTGAAATGTGATTGACTGATGATGACTTACCTGACTGGCCTTGGCGTTGACATTGCCCTTACTGAAGAGCTTCTTGACCACAGCCATGTCCCCCTCTTCCTTCACAGTAGACAGAGCAGCCAGCATTATGGCCGTGTATCCCGCCTTGTTCTGCTTGTCCACAGAGCAAACACCTGAAGAGCAGTTTTGTTATTTTAAATGTTAGTCAGTTTTTTTACTAGCATACAAAAACATGTATTAGGTACACATAGCCAAAGCTAATGCACTCTGATAACGGTCCTGCAATAAAAGGGAAAATTTCTGTAGCTGATGCTGAAACTGTGTTTAAAAAGGTTTCAGGTTGTACTTTGTGCTGGATGTAATGGAGTTTGAGTTTGATTATTCTTCTCTGAAGATTCTTTGTCACTGACCTGTGTCCAGCAGGAGCCCAACCACCCCGAAGTTGGAGTGTGAGACGCTGTAGTGGAGAGCTGTGTTTCCGTTGCCATCAGTCATGTTGACTACGTGCTCCAGCAGCACTGATGACACCTCAGAAAACGCCATCAGGTAGTCAGAGACGCGTGAAGGCTGAGCCATTTTCGCACTGGAGATACGGAACCACTCAAGCTGGACAGTGTGGGTGCTGGAGAGCTGAAGTTGTGGTGATATTATTTTAACATTTTGACAATGTAAAAAAAGCTAAATTTCAGTAGCTACAATATTTACTTTTATAGATTTTTATCAGTATCTAAAAAAATGCATATGCTACATTTCAGCAAAACCTAAATAAAAACAACAACAAATCCCAGTCAATTGTAACATGAGTCACTTCATCCTGTGTGGTTAATGTTTCTGTTTTTTCTCCTCACTCATTTTTTACATGGAGCTCCTATCATTTTTAATTTATGTTTTCTGGTGATAAAGAGAATCCACAAACATACAGTCCCGCAGGTTTCATCAACTTAAATTCTATTAAATAGTTTTTCTTTAAATTATTGCTGTGTGTGATAGTGATAAAGTTTTTGTTAAAAATAAGTAGACTTTTCAATTTAGTGATAAATTAATTTAAAGAATGCATCAACATACCACTTCTTTACTCTTCAGTGTTTTTATGTCATCGTTAAGGTGATTCTTCAAAATGAGGCAGGCTTCACGCATTTTTGAACTCAGCTCAAACCTGTGACAAAAAGAAAGTTGTGCGTTTATGTACATGTACAATATAACCGTTACTTTAAGGTGCATTAATCATTAAAGCAACTTCACAAAATTTATTTTTCCTATTTTGTAATAACCTACTTCTCTTTCACAGCATCAGATGAATAATTTGCAGCTCTCAGTGCCTCTTCATCAGTGTCACTCTCGTCCAAGTTGATGTTTCTCTCCTCCTCAGATGTTTCTTCCTCCAAAGCGGCTTCATCCTCCTCTGTACTATCCAAGCACTCCCCTTCTCCACTTTCTCCAGAAGAACTCCCATCGTCTTCATCTTCCTCCTCCTCTTCCTCACTTGATGTCGATTCATACCTGGGAGACATAAATATTTGCTCAAATAAAGAACACAGATACCAGATTTGTGCCCATCCCATTAGGTTTCTTATTTATCAAATATGTGATAGGGGAAAACTTCAGACCTTCCGTCCACCTATTAATTATTTTTACTGGGGTAAAAATAAGGTTTCATGTTACCCACCCTCCATTTAGAATCCCAACAAACTGCAGGCTCTTCTTGCCAGTGGTGCGATTCTCGCCTGAGTTACTTGCATCCTTCCTCTTCATGATTGATTTCAGCATACCTGCCATTAAATAAGTGGATTAAGATGTACTTCTCAGTACATTATATTGTATATTATAAGCATTATTTGAAGTAAAAGAGCTTATTTAATTGTTTGTTGTTTTAAAGTGTTTTTGAAAAAAAAAAAACATTATATTTCATAGCTCTCTCTCCCATTTGCCCAAGAATAGTTACAGTTACTATTGATGTTATTTGTCTTTGCACATGCACACTAATCCTACACCTACACATCTAAACCTACAGTAAGGACAGATAAGTTCTCACCTGTCTTTGTGTTGTCAGTTGCAGTCCTCTGTACTTGATCACCCTCTTTCTCAGCTGTACTGACCACCTCTTCTTCTGGAGAGACCTTGTATTCAGCAATGGTCAACTGTCTCTTCTTTGGCACTGTAACTTTATGTTCCTCATTTTTTTCCTCAAACAAGTCCTCCCATTGACATCCAGTGCTAACCAGAGTAACAGGCATTGGTTCCACTGGTTTTTCTAGAGCATCAGTTTGGATGCCCTGTTCAATCTGACATGCTGTTAAAATCTCACCTACACATGCATCGCTCATGTCTGGACGGCACATAACTGCAGCATGCTTTAGCACAGCATTCAGTGTCTCTACCTGGGCGTTTGTAGTGTCTGGTTTTGCTAGAACCCCCTTTTCAAACATCACTTTCGAGGTTTTTGCCTCCATTTCAGCTCTAAGAACCCCAAGATCTTTGTCGGCTGCACTCAGTCGGTCCTCTAGAGACAGAATGGATTCCTGCTGGAACTTAATGGTGTCCTGTAAGGTGTCTATCTCCCGCTGTGCCTCATTGGTCAGCCCAAGCAGTGACTCCATAACCCAAACTTCAGCCTCTTGTGTCTCCACCCTGGTCTGTACCTCCTTCTCATGAAGCAGAGGGGTTTCTGTTCCTGTACCTCTCTCACAAACATTCACCCTGGTGCCCTCAGAGGCATCTTTCACACCCTGGCTATAGTAGAATACAATAGAGTCCATAGGCATGTTGTTCCCAACGGCCACTGATTTCTTCTCAACAACTGAAACTTTTGGGGGAGCTTTTACTGAAACTTTTAATGAAGGTTCTTGGGCTTTCTCTTCCTTGCCTTCAAATTTCTCTGTAAGCCTTTTCAGCTCAATAAATTTTCCGAAGCCTTTGTGACCAGGTGAGGTTGGTGAAGTCAGTCGACTCTGGATACCATGGTCTTCTTGGGTTTGAAAGGTCTCTGCAGTTTGGGTGGACGACTCTGTTGACCGCTGCTTCTGATGGGCTACCTCCATGGCTACTTTCTTCTCCTGCAGGGCTAACAGGAGCATGTCTTTCTCTGCCCGAAGCTTCGCCACTTCTTTCTCAAGTGCAGGAACACCCTTTACCCTCTCTTCCATTTCCTTTAGCTGCTTTAAGGCCGTAGCCATCTGCTCTCTAACTGTCTGCAGCTGGCTAGGAGGAATTGGAGTTACTGTAGAGCCAGCAGCTGGAGTGCTGCGCCCAGAGGTCTGAGGACTGAGTTTTGTCAGGCTACTCTGCAGAGGCTGCGTGGATGCAGTGGGTAAGAGTGGTTTGGGAGGATCTGCAAGCTGAAAGCGCCCACCATTCTGGTGCTGGTGGGTTTGTTCCTGCTGTAGCCGCCGACTGGTTTCCAGAAGAGTCCGCTCAACTCTAGGGTTGCGCTGTGGTGGAGGTGGTGGTACTTTGGCTCCGGCAGACAGAGGAGGGCAAGTAAGCAGTGTCACAGGGGAAAGACAGAGACCTTCGCAGGGTGCAGACCCAAGGCGATTGCGTGGTGGTGGTAATGGAGGAGCTCTGCCATCCTCACTGGCAGGGGACGCCAGAGACTCTGTGGATGTCCAGCCACTGTTACGTCCTCCTACACTTGAACTTTTTTGGGAGAGTCTGACCCCTCGACCAGAGCGGCGCGAGTTCACAGATGCTCGACGGAGATTGTGCCCACTTTCTATCTCTTCTACATATTTGAGGAAGTCCAGATCCAGCTGAAAACCATATGGTGTCTGGACAGAGTAGGAACCAGGTTGTTCAGCTTCCTCCTGACTGGAATAGATGTACGGAGAGCCCAGATCTGAAGGGGAAAGGACAAGTAACTTAACAACATGAAATATAGAGGGTGGCCAAAATATTACAGTAGAATTATCACCTTTCTCACAGTTTCAACACAAACTGAGAATTTATAACCTTTAAAATTAGTATTCATGATAAAGCTTCTGGAATAGATTGTACAGGTGTACCTAATAATGTGGTAAGTGAGTGCATACTGCAGTGTTGACACAGTATATTTACAGTCAACACACTAAAGAGATGCAATGTATCATGATATTATGGAGCAGGTTTATTGATCTGTTTTGTTTACAATATTGTTTACATAAAAACATATCAAACAATGTGGAATGTAATCTCTTTCCTGGAGTTAACCGTTTCTGTGATAACATTTAACCTACAAATGTCAGATTGAAACCAATGCTTGGATTTATTACAACAATAACCACAGCACAAAGCAACAGCCAAACATCAAGGTTCTCTATGCAGTTTCTTACCAGGGAGCTTTGGGTTAACTTGTACTGACTGAGTCATTTTTCAGGACTGGGACCTTTCAGCGACCACGCAGCTTAAAATCAACACCTGGGTAAAGAAAACACAGTCTAAATGCATTCATGTCACATAGAGGAAGGAAAAGGTTGTTTTTTTCTAAAGCACTGCACAGTAGTTAGGTTAAAGGAAAGTACATTGCAGAAAGTCTTATTTGTTAGTTACTATCATGTGTCACCACATGTTTTGACTTAACCAATTCTTTCTGTAAGCATAGACATCACATGCTCCTAATCAACATAGTTTTGATGATGACACCTTAACACAACAAGCAACAAAAACAGCCAAACTTATAAATGGCTCAAGTGGATCCATAATCTCACTTTGTTGTAAAAGGACTGAAGAAGTTTGTTTTCTTCTGTCATGGTAGCATAAATGACAGCCTTTGAGTTCAAGAGGTGAATTTCCTGCTTTGTGAGATAAAGAGTCTTTGTTAAATTGATCTCGTTTGCTTTTTCCTCTTGAGTAATGTTGACATTGAGCTTGACATAAATATCTCAGGGAGTGTGAACATGTATACAGTTTATACATTTTCCACTCTGGACTTCCTAACTAGTTGTTGCTTCCGCATTCAGAGGATCTACGCTATAGAACAGACTCTCTCTACCATAAGAGTTGTTAATTTCATTAGAATACACGATTGTTCTGAGAGTTAGGTTTTAGGGTTAAAGTTACAATTGGGTTTAAATTCGGGTTAGGGAATGCATGATGTCAATGAGTGTCATCACTAATATAGTGAGACATGCCTGCATGTGTTCTTCTGGCACACAGTGAAGACAGCTGTCAGGCAAAACATCTCAGGACAAAGTCAACAACAAAGAACTGAACACTGTCCAAAACCACAAGACAGCTACTACATTAACAGTATCACACCATCTAGTTCTGCTGAAAAACCACAGCATTGTCCTCACATGTAAAAGCAAAAACGCTGCCATTACCTACTGGTTCACTGAAAATCAATTATTTCCTCCACGACATGCTTATACACATGAAAAAACTGTGAGGACATGACCAAGAAACTAAGGAAATTATATTGTGCAACATTATGACACATGTTTTCACATTTTGGAAGTGAAAAGTTTACAGTTCTGTTTATAAAAGATCTTAAATAATAAAAAAAAATGGTTGTGAAAGGCTGTGAAGGGCTTTTCTTTCTGTAACTACTGTAGCTTCTGTATCACTGCTCCTGTTAACAACCTTCTCCTGTTTGTTCCAGACAGACAGGAAACATAAAACCCGTCTGTACAGCCGGAAAGAGCTACCAGTTCGCAAATGTCCCTGACCAAAGAAAAACTTTGCATGACACAGACACGTATGCATGCTTGACATATGCAGGCATACATTTTACTGCCAAATATATTTGGAAATAGCAAATGAAAAACTTTTTTTTTTTTTAAATGTACCAAATTAAATAAATAACAAAACTGAAATCCTTCTTATTGTTACCTAGGCCTTTTACTGTGGGAATCTCAATTGTAGGAAGGTGAATCCTGCTTGTTTCAAAATGTCTTGAGATGTATTTAGATTGGACATTTTTTTAGAAGGCAAAGACTAGGACGCAAGGTCCCATGTTGACTCTCGGTGTCAGAACATAACCTACGCCACTAAGTCCAAGAACTGTATACAGACCTCCACAGTAACATTTTGTTTTGAGGCACATTTATAAAAACATGTTATGGTGCATTTTTAAATAATTTACAATGCAGTAAAACTGAAGAGGTGTGAATACTACCTGGCTGGAGCTGGTATACAAATTGCAGACGAGTAGACATTAACATTCATTAACAAGAGGCTCTTACATCCTGCCCTATGATTGCTTATAGTACTGAAAGTTTGTCATCAACAATGCTAAAATAAGTAAAAACTATTTTAATACATTAATATACATATGCAGCCACGCCTGATCAGATAAACTACTATTATGGGGTACAAGTGGTGTACATATGAAGTTTTCACCACATAGGCTGTTGTTCTTGAGTTATTGTGCTAATGAGGAAAATGGTTTCCTTCCAAATAAGCTAAGTAGATCATTTATTAGCAAAGATTTAAAACCAGCACATGTGTTTGCTTCCTTTTATTTCTGGTATCAATTTGATCTTGTTAAGCTTTAATTTCTGGGAAATCAGCATTGCCCCATTTATGCATGATGACATAATGTCCTACATACCTTGTACGTTGGCGGTGGGACATAAAGTAACAGATGAGCACTATAAGAAATAATAAAACATACTCATGATGTGTTATGGAAAAATGTACCTCTCAGCCCGTCAGTGAGTGATTCATGTAGCTGGAGTTCAGGCTGATTAGGTCCTCGCTGCTCCACACAGCCCTGTGAGAAAAGAGATAAATGGAGTTCAGAGACACTACACTTCAACAAACTGTACATTATTGGATATAAAGTTCAGAGAGAAACTTGGAAACTAAGAAATGGGAATGGTTTTTGTTAAAGGCAGCTAGAGAATCAATAATAATCAATACTAAATAAACAAGTAAACATTTGTCACCCACGTCACCAAGCCATGTCACACGTTGTTTTTGCCACAATATTGGACTTGTGCAGTGCACATCTGATACTGTCTGCTGAGTTACTTTGCCTCCGGTTCAAGTTTTCAACTGTTTCCTGTGGCACGGGAATTGTCACTCAGACTATTGAGTGGAAGTGTTGGGCGTTTCTCTGACAAACAGCAGGCTCGAGCCACATCTCTTTCCTCCCGATGTGTAGGTTTAAATGTAAAAAAGTCAACAAGTGAACCTTTTGCAAACCACTCGCCAGCGACACGTGTCTTTAAGGTTTGCACTCTGTAGTACACAAGGTGTGAATATTTACACAGAGCTGGTGTGGAAAACCTCCAACACTGTCATCCACCTGCACCAATATAAACTTCATTATCACAGGTGTGTGAATTTACAAGGAAAATTATAGGTGATGCTCTGGACAAGTCGTATTAGAAAGGAAAACTAGGTTCAGTATTATCTTATTTTGTCATTTTAACATTTGGAAAGTGGGAAGATAGTCCAAGTCACACACGAGCACACGATTTTAGCTAGGAGTGGGGGGGGGACCTGTGTATAAGACTCAATGTGACACAGCAGAGATCACACTCAGACATTACCCAGACTTTGTACCATGGGGCTCGCAGGATAACGTCAGTAATCTCCAGGTCCTCTGATATGGACGTTTGCGTTCTCACATGCAGCTCACCTAGATAATGTTCACGTTCCGGTGCATGTCTTTAAGTATCTGTAGGTACAGTCTGTCTTTGAAATATGAAAACATAGACAGAGCCAGATACAGTAACCTGCATGCCCCCAACATACACAAAAGACTTCAGATAAATGTAGTTTCATCCACACTCTTCCAGCAACACACGCAGATGTTTGGTTTTTTTTGCAGCCTGAGGCACATTCCTACAGTAACACATGCTGTTGCAACATGCTGGTCGTCTTTCTAGCTGACTGACTACTGATAACCTATAAAACACACACACACACACACACAAACCATCTGTGAGCTCAGACTGCAGCAGCAGAAGGAAAACACCACAAACATTCAAACTAATTAGGACAAATTATAATATGTGCTGTTGTAAAGAATGAATGAATTAAACTATGCAATGAATAGAGAAGAATCTTCTTGATCTGATAACAATGTTTCTGCTCAGTATCCGTTTGTCAACCACAGATCTGTTTCTCATCAGTGTTGTTGTGGTGTCATCGTCTACTCTCAGGTCAAACCACAGTATAAATGATACTGTTGTTTGGACCAATCAGACAAACGCTAAACAACCTTTCAGGGATCTCACCTCGTTTATTTCATTTGTTCCAAAGTAGAGAAGTAGTGTTCTATACTTTGAGTTTTTCTATTGTGTTTTGTTTTTTATAGGATTAAAGACGAGCTAAACACAGCTCATAAACAAGTCACATGGTTTACCACTAGTTTGTTTATTGAGCAATTTTAGTAACATATAATCTAACATCCTTCTTTGTCTGATGTTAAAACAGGTCTGATTCTAGTTTTTGTAATGTGAGCCCATTGTCTGAGCTCTTGTCTGGAAATTAAATCGTAGAGTCACTTACTGCACTTAGGTTTGATTATTTTTTCCCTCAAAATAAAGTTTAGGTTTGTGTCAGAACTTGGTCATCTCTATTTTTTTTTTTTTTTTTTACTTTCTTCAATGCCACATAAGGATTTATGGTATCACAGTCAAGTTATCCTTAAAGATATAAATATGTAACAGCTTTAATTCCTCAGTTCATTGTTTAAAACAACGAAACCACCAACAGTTCACAGACTTGAAATATGGAATATATCAATGAAAGCTTCCCTCCAGGATCTCCCTCAAGGTTTTATTTTAAAATGCCTGATTTCACAGCAGATTTTCTAAATGTTTTAAAAGGTTTTAACCAGACTTCCTTCTTGTTAGGTGGAAACATTTCACTACTTATCCAAGTAAAAGTTAAAATAAATACTAGAATGAGTACTCTCAACTTCACTTCGATGATTAATCCTTCATTAATATCCCGCTTTTACTTGCATGTCTAGTTTATCCTCTCCTCCTTTCCACTTTTCCATCTCTACACTCCTCTCGTCATATGACTCATTTCTTTTCTCACCCCTTAACAACACACACACAAACACTTCCCTCAGCTCCTCAAGTGTTGCTGTTTTTCCTCTGTGATTTGATGACACAGTAAATTACAGACTGCAGTGAGAAGCTGCATTCCTTGTCTCTACAGTAAACCCTGAGTCCTGACCAGCTGAAAGCCACTCTGTCGAGTCTCACACTCACACAAACGGAGACAAACCCTGTGTACCATTGACACTATTACAAAAATACCCATTAACACATGCACAAGTGTCCACAAACACACAAGTAAAACCTGCATAAACCCAAGGATATGAGTGCACAGTCACACAAACATCCAAAAATCTGATTTATTTTAATTAGAGTACACCGACACATCACATGATCCCAGTCAGACAAAAACAATGTTACAGTCAAAGCACTGTGGTCATATCGCCTTAATTTAGTAAACTGCTGTTAACAGACGGACTGCCCTAAACAGAATTAAACATCTGTATGTTCAGGGTTTACATGGCTGTCTGGATCCAGTTTGATGCAACATTATACATACATACAGTATTTCCAACAGAATTTGATTAATCGTGTGGTACTAGCACAGGGGGTCTATATTAATACTATACTTGAGCTCCAATACAACACTGCAGCTACATGATAATTTAAGTTCCACACACGTTATCAGACACTGTAGGTGTAAAATAATACAGTGTTTAAGTAAAAAAAAAAAAAAAAAAACACAGTATAAGGAAGCTATGAACATGCATTTTCAGGAGAAAAAGCCCTTTTCCAGTGCTATTTTATTCTGGAAAGTTAGGTAACATTTGGTTTTTCATAGGTTTGAAACTTCTGAATCATTTCCTGAAATTTTAAGAAATGTTCCTGGAAAGAATTATGGAAAAAATATAAAATGTTCAGCTGATTTAATTTCCCTTGACAAATGAGAAACACAGAGCAGCTTAGCTAATCATGAGAAAAGTGAAACTTTTCTGTTCTTCCAATCATACAATTCAATACATATGGAAATAAAGGATTTGCTTAAATAAATGGACAATTGTTTGGGTTTAAAATAAGATTTTGTTTTAAGTTCTCCATAATTAGCAGCAAATGGGATAAAAAGGAAATTATGGTTCCGGTTGCTGAGATCTGTGAATATGGCAAAACAGTGAGGAACATACAGCAAGAAAAACAGGTGGTCAGCCATCAGTGTATTTGGAGAAAAATGTGTGAAGGTAATTCAGACTCAAACAAGGTACTTAATCAACTCAAAACTTCTGCTAACCTGGACATTGGAGAAAGTTACGTCACACTGTGTTGCATGTTGGGGGACGACAGCACCGTATCGTGATGTGTCCAGTCTGTTTACCTATGGCCCCCACAGTGGTTACCATGGGTTACCTTGTTTTGTTTGGCTAAAAACTTGGTTAAGTAATTTAAATTTGATGGAGAAGGGAAGAGGAAAAAGAAAATGGACCCTACCGAGAGTAATTACATCACAAAAACTGTATTTGGATAATCTCACTTTCAAATCCATATATGACTTGGCAGCTTCCACTACTCAGATTCTGTAAATCATCTCATTGTTGAACTGAGTGCAGACACTACGTGAGTTATAAAGTTAGAAATTCCTTCCAGTAGCATCTAAAATGTATTTAATAAAAAATTACTGAAAGGGTCTCAACACATACCGACTCTGCTTTAGTAAGACACGGACCAGGTTTTAAGCAGTCAGACCTACAAACCAAATGAGTTCTGCAGCTTTGCAGGTTGTCTTTGGCATCCAACATTCAATGAACTTGACCTAGAGCCGTTTCAGGAGAAAACAGAACAGGTTTTCCTCTTACTTTCAGCAGGGCCGTGTACTGAGACGTCACCCCAGAGTAAACTGATAAACATGATGTTAATGAAGAGCAGAACATCGAGCCGGCCTGCACCAAGTCCACTTCATGAGAGAAAATGTTGGGACCATGTTTTTAAAACAGTGGCCTTGTCCACAATGCCACCCTTTTTCCGTGAAGGGAAGCCAGACAGAGAGAGAAAGACACACAATCTGACTGACAGGGAGAAAAAGCCAACATCCTATTGCTGGCAGCAACTTTTACATTCTCACTGCTTTGCATGAGAAAGAACCCATTCAGAAATCTGGACACAGAAACACAGATAACGAGACACAAACCAACAGCACAGACCTCCGTACGCCCTTAAGCCAACATGAACAAGACGACGGAGAAATGATCGTGATATAATGAAAAGCTTCAGAACAGATCCCCACTGGACAGATTGTTTCCAGTTTCACACCTCAGATTATTTGAACCTAAAACCTGCTCATAACTCTGCACTAAAGCCCTTGTAGAGATGAGGACAAGATTTCTTTCATGTCTTTATCCTGGTGAGGGAATTTAGGCCTAACAGACGCAAAAACACCAGCACACACACACTCATAGGAGGGCCTCTCTGCTGCTGGGATAAATCTGCAGTTTCCTGAAGGGAAGCCCACTTCTTCCCCAATAAATCCCCCTCATCACCACAGACACACACACACACACTCCCCTCAATGCCCTGTGGGAGACCTCCCATTGTCTCCCAGTAGGAACTGTGAGAGGAGGAGGGTCCTGCCAGGAAACCCATCAGGCCGTCCTGAAAGCTGCTTCCTGAAACTCGCAGGAAAACACCAGAGAAGACCGAGAGCTGAACAAACACACAAAAACGCACACCGTGGTGTGCAACAACAGCAGTGAGGTCGACATCACATGATGCATCACACTGAGCTTAGATAGCGTGTTATCACTTCTGGCAGGGACTCAAGTGTTTAAGTGTTTGTGTGCGCTGAAGCTCGTACCAACAGTAACACTAGATGCCATTTCCTGTCTCACTGACGTCACATCGCCAACATCACTATAAATTCAAAAGTCAACTTCAAACGACATGGCATCACGAACAAGTCACATCGCTCACATCTGTAGAAATAAGAAAATAATAAATTTTTTTAATTATCAAGTCGACTTCAAACGTCACATGCATCCTGCCTCCCCTCCCTCTTCCTTCCAGATTCTCCAGCAAATACAATCAGGCACATTCAGGCTCCACAATGAGGCATTATGCTTCTTCGGTGGCAATGCTGTTTTCTAAAAGTTTTGAGAGGCCTCGTTGTTTCTCCCCCCGCACTCTTTCCCCAACTGCCTCAAAATGCTGCAAAGTGAATTCACTAAAGTCACAGACTACGGCCAACGCTTGATGAGTCTTAAAATGAAGAGGCAGCGTCTGGCAGCGGAGCAATGACGGCTCCCACGGTGGATCTGACTCTGTTGAGAGCCGGCTGCTCATGAAGGATAAAAAGAGGCCACAGACGAGGGATTTTTACATTCAAGGACTATGAAGTAAAGACCCCACTCCGCTCTTCAGCAGTCTGATTCATTAAACATCTCACTGGATCAGAACCAAAGTCAAAGTCCTGAATTCAAAATTGTGCAAACGTATTAACTATTAATTATGTAGTGGAATATGGTAAAATTGTATTTGAGTATCCCCATTAATGATTCAGGCAAAACTACTTGAGTAAATGTACTAGTTACTTCATCCCACTCTATGGTACGTTTAACTCCCTGTACACAAGCATCACAGAGTCTTCAGGGTTTTCAATCCCTCAACATCTCAGTCGACAGTAGAGTACGAACACTTCTCCTTGTCATCACCGATCGAAAACAAGAACAGAAATACAAAAAACGCTTAGTTATGCATTTGCTTTATAAAGTTTGACTCTCAATGATTGTTGTATCAGTAGAATAACAGTGGTAATCCAACAAGCAGACGTCCCCCCAAGTCTAACAAACAAGAACTCAACAGTCCCACATTGTACACACAGTATTTTTGTTTTGCCATCCAGTAAAGATTCAAATTTGGACAGTCACACAACCAAAGACCTGAACGGACATGAATAAATTCTTAGAATAGCAACATTATATGTTTCTTTGTGGAAACAATGATGCTGGCTCCAGTTTGCAGCCTTGTAACTTTCCAAAACTGCACACAGTAAGCACATAGCTCATGTTCCAGCAGCAGCAGCAGCAGCAGCAGCATCCAGTCAGCTGAGGCTGAAGCAGTCCCATGCCTGACGGCTGACTGCCCTTCCCTGAAACAAAGCAGGGCTCACAAATCCAGTTTTCCCCAATTAGCCTGTTTCCAGCTCTGATGTCACGTTGCGTTGTCGACCAAACACACCCTGTTTTCCCTGCAGTGAGACACAAACTCTCCAGGACCCAAGCATGAACATTTTTTTATTTATCATTTCATACTAATTGAGTCTTTGTAGAGGTTTGTGTTTGGTTCAGCTATCTCAACCGTACCAATGCGTCTCTCTCTCTCTTTTCTCTCATTTCCCGTTCCTTTAATCACATCAGTTGTTTTCTAACTAAAATAAACCAGCTTCAGGCATCTCTAAAAGCCTCCCTGAGTTGACCTAGATATCTGTTCTGCACATTTGTATTTAAGAGGAGACGCTGAGCCATTTGTATTATTCGTTACAGTAGCAACCGAAGCCTCCAGATGTCTGATTCTTGTAACTACAGAACAAGACCAGATGTCAGCCTCTGCTGTTTTCTGTCCTGAAACAACTAAAATATGCGTCTGTTATCATGTTATTTCCTTCACTGCTGAAAATTATACCAGTTCAGTATCTCTTTGATGGAGAGGGCCGGGGTAATGACAAGGCACGGGATGAGAAACACACCTTCATCCCCATGGATCTGCTCCTGTGGAAAATACATGTTTGAGGTCTCTAATTCAGTTTTCCATAATGTAGTGATTCAGTTAGTTTCTCAGATTCAGGCCAGTCTTTACTCCTGTAGTCCCGCTGAGATGGCTGTGACACACGGCATCAAAGGGCTAAAGGCGACTTAGAGCTACTGTTGTGTCACCTTCATCTGGACCAAAGAGTGGCACCAAGAAATAATCTCTACATCAGCAGGTGGAAGTCTGTGTTGGTCATTCAAACAGGGAAAGCATTGAAGGATTGAGAGCGCAGACAAACCGTAAACAAAGGAACACCTTTGGTTTGCACAGTACACGCTACAAAAACTGGCTTGGTCTGTCCCGTCCCTAAAGTTTGGCCTTTATTCAGTTCTACTTGTTTTAAATTGGATTTATTATGTCCCTAGTAACTAGTAGTATTGTTGATGTTTCTACTGTCACTTTAGCATTTTAATGCATCAAGTAGAGCCTCTAATGGACCTCCTGATCTCTTACTCTATGGAAAAATAACCTACTTGTATATAATGCTTGTTTTCAGCTGCAGTGTGAACTCAACACATCCTTGTTCTGCCTCCGTCTATGACTTCATAGGGCAGTGGTGGTTCCACAAGCAGTTCTTGGTTTATTAAGAACAAGTAAACAGAGGCCGCCTCTGTGCTTGGGGTGTGCAATATGGCCAAAAATGTGTTTTTCTTCATCTTGATAAATAGGTAATTATTAATCCTCTTGATCTAATACAACATGTGGAAAGGGAGACACATTCAGGAGTATTAAATACACTCTACTCACTTTTCTTAAACATCTTACGTTCTGCTCGAGTCTTGTTCATAATAACGTCCCACATCTTTTTCCATCAAACCCTCTTAACGACGCGCACTTGTTAGAAATTGTTCATTTCAGACTGATTAGTGCCATCTGTTCATCAGGAGCTGCAGGTCCATGACATATAATCATTAACATAATCAACAGCTCTTAAATCGCTATATACAGCTGCCTGTTGTGCTTCATTTGTTTCATTCACAAAAACATTGGAGCAGCAGGTCTGAAAATCAGAAAACAGTCTACTAGTGTCATTAGATCAACCCAAACTATTAGGAAATGTTGATAGTTCAGTCAGAGATGTGTGATCAGATCTTTCCTTTTTTATTCCAGTAGCAGCTCTTTTCATAATAAATGTGTTATTAATATTCTTAATAATTGGGGATGAGGAGTTTAATTAGTCATAATCTTGATGGGTCTGATTGAGAAAATATTTGAACTAACATTACAAGAGGCTCGTTTCTGAGTTTGGCTGCTAGTCCTCTAGTCTGTGAGCACATTTATTTATACAGGGATGACAATGTTACCTTTTTTAGATGGAATAAGAGCGTGTTGTGTCTTTTCTATCATCACTTTGCTGTTTATCCAGCTTTTAGAAATCCAATCCACTGCAGATGTTTAACTCCTCTCATAGTCATTCATTTTTATGGTGCATTTACTGTGTTTTGTTTTTTTTAAACACGTCTCAGGTAACCCTGTTTCTGTAGCCTAGTTATTGTGGGAAATATAATGTGGTCAGCCAGCTTCACAGCACATCAGGTTTTGGCAAACCAGGCTCCGGTTTAGACTTTGAAACTAGAGATCAAGATCTCACTCTCACTTCACTTTCAATCTCAAGCTTCAGACTCAAAAGCAGAAACAGGGACAGAACAATCTTGAGATGGCGTCAGGCAAAGTTTGAATCCAACCACAAACTAACTTCTCTCTTCTTTCACAAAGTCACACAAAACTTTGTTTGATCCAAAAATGAAATCTAGGTTGTGGCATCACAGTAACTTGCAGCATGTGTTTCCAAAAGCAGTCGTGGTTTGGTTCTTCCCAGAGGGGAGCGGTCAGCTTGGCAGAGTGGGAATCTAACCTTTTGGGTCCCCAAACCATAAGAGTCGCAACCAGGTTGCCACTCTGACCAGAACAGCAGCCAAAAAGCTTTTAGGTTCAGTGATTACAGCCTGTTAATTATGGCTGGTGACGTGCCAAAGTGTCTGGTGGAGTAAACAGACTCACCAGATGCTGCCAAACTCGAGCAGCGTTTGGTTATTTTGGTGTTTTCCCACCCTGATGTTGGAGCACAGAGTTTGATTAGTGGCTCCTTCCCAAGCTCTGCCAGCACTCAAGTTAACGCTGGTATTTTTAGTACGATTCTCAGACAGTAGAGATACCATGGGAGGAGCGTCTGATCGGACCACAGGGGGAGTCATTCATATCATAGTGCCATTTTGTCCAACTCTTCACTTCACATTCGTCAGAAGGCAGAACCTCTGAAAACCTATGATAAGGTGACAATAAGGAAACGATTGGTGTAACATTATTCACAGGAATAAGCAGCCCTATACAAAACCAGAGAAAGTGGGCAGCAAACCAACAAGGAACTGATCCAGTGTCCAAAGACATGTCTTCATTAGGATAAGGAAACGCTGTCCTACTGCCAGAAATACTTTCTAGAGCAACACGTGTTAATGTGCAGTAGAAAATAATTCAGGTAATGCTCAGTGTTGGTTTGGGTCTGTTTGTGCAGGAGTTAAAAAAAAGACATATATGACAACAGTCTTCAAAAAAATTAAATCAATAGATTTAAAAAACTTTTAAATTCTTTACTATAAGGATTTATTACGTTCTCGCTGCGAGATAAGGAGATCATCTGGTTAATTTTGCTTTTCCAAGAAGGAAAAGTTAATGAAACAACAGAGCACAGGGTTAGGCTCCGATTCACAGCTCTGATTCAATATCACCAAAGCAGTTTTCTTCTGATTTCAACATATCCTGATAATCTCAATGTGTTCAAATAAATCACCTTTATTAAGATATGTTCATGCTTATTTTCTTATAAGTTGTCCCACTATCAAACCACTTTTCCGCATGATCAAAAACTGCAATATCTAAATGGATCATGATAATTTAATTTTGCAGAGTTCCAACGTGACTGTCACAGTTTGCTCTGTCTCAGTCTAATCGGAGAGATTATACAACATCCAAGAAAGACCACAACTGACTGAATTTATTTAAAAGCCAAGAGTAAGTTGATAAAAACAAAGAGACATGAACAGATAATTTAACATGATTAAATCAAGTTGATTAGGTTAGATTACTGCAAAACCATTAATCTATCATCTTGAGAGGATTTAAAACCGTCTTTACTTCAAAATAATTCAAACTCAACATGGAGAGAGTTGAATCAAAAAGGGAATATGAGCTCAACTACGAGGTAAATAACTCAGAACTCGTCTTTTCAGGAGTAGTTGGAGAAGCCACTCCAATCAGACGAAAGCCTCCAGCTCTTAGGTTCCACACAGGCTAAACACTTAAACTAATTGTTGCCCCAAAAAGAAAGCAAAACTTTCGAACGGTAAACAAAGTGCAATAACTTTCATAAAACTAATAATGAATATGTTTTAACCTTTGAGAAAGTGGTCTGTAATTATTGTTGTGATCACATCAAACTAACAAGTACTCCTCTTATATAACACAGTTTAAAACAGAATGTGTTCACGTCATGTCAGAACAGGAAGGACGATCATTTCTTACTTTACTTACTACAGCACAGTTTGGGTCAAGAAAAACTGTTTATAACATCAAATTGATCAGAAATACGGTGTTGACGCTGTTAATGTTGTAAATGACATCAAAACACCTCATCAGCAAACAATTGTCCTGCATATTGTGTTTGTTAATAAAGTTTATCAACTGGAAAAGTTAATTGATCATTATTGATCAGATGGTCGATGATGTTGCACAGTTGTAAACAAACACTTCACAATAGTGTACATGCAGGTAAAATTAGGCTTGAAGCCGTTTTATCTTATATCTTTCTGACATACGGGAGATGCTGTAATGAAGACCTGAGATGTCCGACTTGGAATTACAGGTGGGACATGAACAGTTTTTCCCACTTAGCTGTTTGTAATAACGGTAAAAATCCTAAATGATGCAGAACATGTTTTGTATTTATGACATACAAGACATGAACACTATTTACATGTTCAATATGACAGGACTGTGGTGAAAACATCCCATTATCTATTACTTCACTGCACTCCTGACCCAACACTGGTGAGTCCAGCTTTCTTCCCTCTCGCTGAATCATGTCTCTGCTGTGCACCGAGTAACTCGCACTCTTGAGACGCTAAAATTAAAACCACTTGTAATAGAGCTAAAAATACGACAGCATGTATTTTATCAAGCTGCAGGACTCATGAGCAGGAGGACAGACCTAAATTTAATTCAGTGTGAATTTAATCGACAGTCCTCGATCCGTTCCCAAGCGGTTTCATTATTAATTAATGAATTAAAAGGAAAATCAGCACAAATATTAATTTCACTAGTGTGAAGAGCGTTACACTGACCCCCCGACACCTCTAACTAAACTTACAATCTATTTTTGAGGCGACAGCAGTCAAGTTAAACACCAGGGTCCTGTTGCAGACAGACAGATTCCCCTGTGGGAGCTGCTGAAAGTTGTTATGAGCTCAACACACATTTAAGCCACAAGGTTCAGCTCATCAGCTGCATCATGTTCCTACTCATCATGCTCCAGCAAAATGTCCAGTGTCCATATAGAAAACATTTTGTTTCAAAGTTATTATTAAAAACAACATTAAAGACAATTAAAAGTCGCCAATTAATCTAAACTTTGTCTTTGGAGAGAGGGAGGAAATTGACACAGGCATGGGGACAAAAGGGTCCAGGCCGGCTGACCTCCGCGCCAGTGTGCTGCCCACCATCCGTTATCCATTATGAAACTATTAAACAGGAAGTTCAACAGAAAGGTCACTGCATCAAAATATTTCTCATCAGCATTGGTTCTTTGCCTTCTGTCTTTTATGCAATATGTTTATTTCACATTCTTCCTATAATTGTTCCCAAACCAGCCAACAGATTCCTCTCTTTCTCAACTTACCAACCCCTCTGCAACGTTAGGATGTCAGAGCTCCTCACAGTGTGCGAGACACCCTGCAAAGGCAAATCATTGTAGCCGCTAGGTACAGTCTGACAGATTGTGAACATAGGTGAGGATCGATTAAGAGAAACTCTTGCTTCCCAAAAACAAATTCTGCACAATATCTACGACTCCTAATCCAGTCATTAACTTATTTACTTCATATGAATTTAACCGAGCATTTAAACCTATTCGTGGCCTTATGTTTGTAGGTATCCTCACTTTACTCCTTACTTACTGCCCTAACCTTCTGCACAGTACTGATCATCATTTCCTCTCACACTGCCAGTGGACATACAGTAAATAAGATAGAGTGATAGATAGAGTGATGGTCCCAATGCATTTAGTTCAATAGTGTGCAGTGAACTTTGTACTGCAGTGTCATACCACATAGCAAATTATATTACTGGCTATATGCTGGATATTTTTAAATCAGCAGCCTCTGTTCCAGCAACACCACCAACAAGCTACCGTCAGACCCTCATGGAGTCTCACAACTCCAGCTTATGATTTTCTAATCCCAACTAATTGGGGAAGGAAGAAACATTTATTCAAATATTTGTGCCTCTTCTGAAAGATTTCCACAAGAAGCCTGGTTCAGTATCATCACTGAATCGTTTTCTACAGCATCTGGAAATATCTCCGTGACCTTTTTACCAAGTCAATCAGACGAAACGTGACCAGCAGCAGGGACCGTCCTCACGAAGACCGACTTAACATCTGAAAATCTACAGATTAAAAACTTAAACCATGGTGAAGTGAGGAGACTGAGATGATGCACGGTGTAATAAGAGGCAAGAGACCAACTCGAGGGGGCGGGCGGAGAGTTCAACACTTCAGACAATAGAGGAGGTCAGGGGGATTTCCGTCCCATGTAGCAGCCTCACCCACAACAGTATCTGGAAAAAGATTTCTTGTATTTCTGCTCTCAATTTAACATCCAGTAAACAAGCTTTGTTTATGAAGCACTCCTTAAAGTAGAAAGTGCTTTAAAGGAAAAAGAAAAAGGGAAAGAAAGAGAAAAGGCACAGATCGAGCTCAATTAGGTGAACAAACCAATTGTAAAACAGTACAAAAATCTATAAAAAGCCAACGACAACAATTTAAAAACGTGATCTAATTTGTCTTTCATGAGATTCTGTGGGATGTTTTTACAGCTGAAGAACAAAAAAGCCGAAAACATGTATAGTACTGTGTTTAAGGAGCTCAACACAATTCTGGATTAAAAAGTTTCTACACAGTGATGTCACAGCTATAAGCACATTTTTATTAGTTTTAAGTGGTAGAAATGAGATTTTGGTTATAAATCTAGTTGTAATAGAGTCTTACAGACTAAAACAAACCAGCAGCTGAAAATCAATCAAATAAATCAATGCAAGTGAAGAAGAAACTAAAGGATCCGTGAAAACCATAATTTAAATAAAAGTCTCTCAGACACAGTAACATCACCATCAAGCAGAATAAACACACATCTGTAAAACACTGAAGGGAGCATTTCGCGTTTGTGCATTAAAAAAAAAACAACTTTTTTCCAAACGTGCATTAAGTTTTACGCATCTTTCTTGCAGACGCTGCACAGTAACAATGTTTTTTTTTTGTTTGTTTTTTAATCAGTAAATCACCTGAACACAGTTTAACAAAACAAACAGAGCTTTAAGATCCTTGTGTTCACGTGTCGATCAGTCGATAATCAGATAATCAATGCGCATCGGGAACATGTGTGTGATCGATGCCTCGGGCTGGGTCTTCTTACCTTGTGGCTTCTCTCCGTCCGGTCACACTGAGACTTATCATGACTTTCCGAGGAGGTAAGAAAAGTTTGGGGGGAGGATTTAAAACAACACCGAGCGAGCGAGAGGAGTCAAACATGAGCCCACTTCAAAACGCGTTTCCGCTGCAGGGCTTCAAAATAAAACTGCCACGTTGACCATTTTACAGAAAGTTAAATTAATCCCATTAAATACAGTTCTCTGTTGTTTAAAATGTTCCATTAATACTCTATATGTGTAATTAATGTCACTTTAATGACAGACTGTTATGAAGACTGTTGTCATATATGTCTTGAATTGTAGCAATAGAAATTATAGGAGCCTGAATGTGGTGGTTGGGATAAAATTATTTGGTATTTGTTGTTTTATTGCGTTGTAACATTGCAGTGATTGTTAAATGTAATGTCAAATAAACGTTGAAAAATAAGGTCGTTATGGGTAATCTGTTTTGTTATATGCAGTGTTGATGAAGGCCACAGTACTGCCTCACTGCCAATTTATGATCAATGTTATGATGCCTTTGATAGTATAATAACATAATTAAAAGTAAGAATTAAAAAAGTGACCAGTTAATCTAAAATGTTTTTGTCATAAACAAAAACAACAACAACCTTTCCATACACAGCACAATCACTAACTGACTTACTCTAACTAAAAACATCCTAAAATTGTCCAATATCATGTTTGCTATGAATAATGAATCTAACACTGTGTCTTTTAAATTTTTGTGAATGTTTGGACTAATTCTGTTTCTTACTTGGCCTTTTATATTATACACAAGTTAGAGCATGTTCTGAAGTACAGTTTGTGTAAACTAACATAAAACCTGCTGTTCCAAAAGTGGATGCAGCTTTTTTGGATTATGCACCAAAATCGTGGAACAGCTTAGAAGTTACGATTCAAATTTCAACTTCTTTAATGTCTTTTTAAAGATTTTAAAAGATTATTTTTATAATTTTGTTTTTAATAAATGTATATACAAATTTGTATTAATTTGATTACTTCTTTTTGATTGTTGTTTGTGTTGTAAAGCACTATATGATTGATTGATTGATTGATTGATTGATTGATTGATTACACCCTAACAGGCCACCTGCGTGCTTTTATTATGAAGGACACACCGCCTCTCTTCCGGACAGCTCTGTTCTTCTGACGCATCTTTTACGTCCTTTACGTCGAAGAGGTCGATGACGGACAGATCAATCCTCCGATGAGGAACGAGATGCGGAGTCAGGGGGCGGGACTTGTACATCTATTTAGTCAAATGGCGCCAAACTGACGACAAGTATTTATATAATCCAATTTTATTTAAATCTGACTTTTTACTACTTTTATCTGCGATGATACAACTAATCCACAAATATCACATTTAAACAGCTTTTAACAATCATGGTTTTCCTTTCTATTGTCACAAAGTCTAATTTAAGCACAAATATTTGATAAAAATAAAAATAATCCAGGGTCTAAAACCTAAATATCTATGACAGTAAACTCAACACCTCCACAACAATGTAAATACAAACAATGGGAATTATTCACAATTTTCTGAACAATAACTAAATAGATTTACAGCTAATTTAATAAAGTGACACACAGAACAATTAAAACTGATAATAAAACAACTTTACAATAAATGGGAACCAGTGGTGGGAAGATGACTAGTTTCAAAAAGTACTGTTATTACTGATGCCAGTGTGATATTCCAGTTTTTGCAAACATTTGTAAAATTCAGTTTTCACTTTGTCATTATGGGGAAATGCCTGTAGATTAATGAGAAAATAATAATAATATGAACGACTGTAGTATTAGGCTGAAACTAAAAACAAAGAGGTCTGAATACTTTCTGAATGCACAGTCTGAAAGTCCAGAATAAACTAATGCTGAAGATTTTAAAATGGCCATAAGAGGGAGAACCAGTCATAGTTGACCATTTACTTTAGTAGCACAGATCTCTAAACTGAGATTAATCAAGTTATGTATGTAAGAGTCCAATATGAGGTGAACATGAGCAGCTGCCCACTTTGGGTGTTGTTATTCCAGCTGAACTCACTTAGAAATACAGATTTATAAAACCCATCTATCAGCTGAGGGCGCTGTTGTATTTCAGATTTAAAGGGTCTGATTTTTTTTTTCTACAGTTTGCTGCAGAATTTACTTAAAACAAATTTACTTAACATTGGTTTTATTTTAACAAAAACTTCATGAGTACTGACGTTTATTATTAGAATTTGAAGTAAATTATAGTATTTTTATCTATAAAATAAATGAAAAATATTTTTAATATTCATTCAAAAACACATTTTGAGGGCTCAGTGACAGCCGCCTAAAGGTTATAAAATCCCAGTTAAATCACATTTTGGCAGTGACATGCGTGAAAACTCAGTATGAGAAGCTGTTTATTACTATTTCTAATCATACATGTAAACATGTTTCAGTTTAGTTTGTCTTTCCTCTTCACACTCTCTCTTTCTTATTAAATTGGTCATTAGAGGTTAGATTTTAGACATTAAAGGCCTTAAAACATCAAGATTAGATTAGGTCGTCCTCCCTAAACCAAATCTGATCTATAAACATAACTAACAAAAACTGGATCACTATGAAGTCAGACTTAGTGACAGTTTCCAGTTTCCATCTGGTTCATATCTGTCTCTATGGAAAACAGAACAAACCATCAGAGAAACTGGAACATTTTTATTTATTTTCTACAGCCTACAGCTGAAGTGGTTTCTTTTACTGTTAAGTACATTTAATAAAGCATGTCGTCCATATTCATATTAGGATTAGCAGGGTTGGATAAACAAAACAAATGTAGTTTCTGCTTTATATTTAGGGATTTTAAAGAATATTCAATTTGAATATCACTGTCTTTTCCAGAGGTTTCACTCACATCCTATTTCTACTTGAAAATCAATGGAAATCAATCAGGGTACAGAATCATATAAATCCAGGAAGAATAAAGCAATCTCTATTCACCAAAACCTTACAGACTGAGAAAGCTCATGAGATGTGTGTTTTTGGTTTTCCATTGTAGTACACTAACATATCTTAAACTCCACAGTGGATTCAATTTGGATTTTACAGATTACTGAATAAATAAAATATGCAAAATAAAATCCCTGCAGATTTCCCTCAGATAATTTCTGGCTTACTCTGCACAAACGCAAAATAAAATCTGAGAAACATCTCTTTAGATCTCACTGACACTCTTTTTTATCCGAGCAGGCTTTTTACAGGAAGGCTTGGTTCTCCAGTGACCAGAGGGAACAATGCAGGAAATGGCAGGTTGCCATGACCCAGCAGGAGCAAAAGAACATTTATGCATAAAATGAATTAATGATCAACATGACACTGTCAAAACACCGTGTTCAAACACAGACACAGGACAGGAAGAGTGATGGGTTCAACAGTTTAAACCTCTCTGCAGTCAAACTGGCTCACCCTGATGAAACAGATACCAAATACCAAATATGAGCCTGCGATCTGACTTTGTGGAAGTTCCTAAAAAATGATTCTTCAGTCACTAAAATTTCCCACTGAGGAACTATGAAATGATGCAAGCAGAGCAAATAGAAAAATGTTTTCTGTAGTAACGTCAATCTGCGTTCACACTCAGTGGACTCACCATCGCTATGACGGGTGGCAGAGGTGCAAAAAATGCTGCTGACCTCTGACTGTAGCTGCAGAAGTCTTACATGAATAATTTGTATGTGCTCTAAATCACTAAATTAGCAGCATGTACATGTGGAGAATAAGATATGCTGTCACTTCTCTGTGTGTTGGATGCAATTTATTTTAAATTAAAACTGCATTAGTTAATTTTATATATTAATCAGATGCAATAGCAACACATAAAGCTATAAGAATCATTTGTGGGAAGCTGTTTCTAACGATATCACCCCATGAAACAATTGTTTTTAGTCCTAAATGTGCTTCGTACTAGTGGCCATGGTCATTATGACGGGAGGTTTACAGCCCCTTTGTACACCACCACACTGAATTTGAAATGAAGCACTCGAGATATGATCAAAGTAAGGACTCTCAGCTTTAATTCAAGTGGGTTAGAAAAAACTGTTTCATTAATCATTCAGGAATTACAGCCATTACTTATACACACAAACACATTTTTGGTTGCTTTAAAATAATGGAATAAATGGCTGAGAAGCGTTTGTTTGTTTGGCCTGTACCCCCGTCACTCCATGACTAATCAAGCAGATCAAAAGCTTAGAAGAGTGTTACATCTGCATTTGGTAGCTGTTCACTGGAACTCTAAATGTGAGGTTTAAAGAGGAGGTCATCACTAGGCTGAAAAAACAAAACAAACCCATCAGTGACAGGGAGTGTCCATGGTGAGGAGAAAACCTTTCACAACATCTAGCTAAGTAAAATGAAGAGACTCTTTGTGAGTGTAAATACAGGAACGTGAAAAACGTTAGTAACACATGAACAGAGATTAGAAATGAGACTTTTCCAAATCCTAAAAATCTTATTACTGCAAAGAGGAAATGTTTTGTATCATTGTTATTTTAAATAAAACAACAATCTTTAAATAAAACCGAGAGGAGCTAGAAAGAGAGAGACAACCTGACTCTATTTCAATAATGTCCATGGACCATAAACACTTCAAATTGTTCCAAAGAGAGGGCTCTTGATAAACCACTCTATGTTTACTACAGTCTCCATTACAACACAGGTCCGTCACTTGATACTACTTCCAGTAGGAGGTGGATTACATTCCTACTAAACCACATCTAGTGTCCTGATAACATGCAAAGCAGGTGCTCATGACAAACCCACAGAGATGAAACATCGGACTCTGCAGCTTGTGGAGTTCTTCAGCTGTAACCTTCACTGTTTGGTTTCACTCTGAGTGCTCTCTTCAGTGTTGTTTTAGGCTTTAGCAGACAGCAGGTGTTCTCACAAAAGGAAATACACACTGGACAATATGCACCCAGCAGACAGGGTAAGAGACAAGCTGGAGAATGTAGTGAAGCATTTAGCAGCTAAGGGGTTGCACATTTGCCCCAGTTGATAGAGACCAGAGCTAAAAGAAACAGCTGACACTAGTTTAGAAGGTTTAGTGTTTGTTTTTATCATTTTATAAACTGGTTAGTTAATCAGATCGAACAGAATAATCTTCCTTAAGTAACAAACTACATGTTGATTTATTTTGCTACGTTCCTCTGCACTGATATTAAAATACTTTCACATACTAGTAATGTTTCAATCTACTCCTCGTGTCATTTTATATGAATCTTCTTTGCTCCTGGTCTCCTCCTCCTGCTGCTGATGTGAGATGAGGGTTAATGTCAGGCTGTTTTCCTCCCACTGAAAGTTTGCACAAGGAGAGTTTTCTGATGTACAGGACAGATGGAGGAAGTTGCAGTTAGTTGGACGCACTGAAAAAATTTGGCTTTATAGCTTCTTTTTCCTTCAGGTCAGTCTGACCTCCAGCTCAGGAGTTCACACTCACAGTGAGTTTCATCAGACCCTGGGGACATGAACACACCCTCATCCTTCCATGCTGCCTGCTTACTGATCAACACTTTACTGCTGTCAGCTAAATCCAGCCTTCCTGCAACCAGAACCTTTTAACATTTGACCTTTTTAAATTTCAAAATTAGGCAAAAGTTATATTATTCTCAACACATTTATTTTTGGTTACCAAGCGAAATAAACTGGGCAAAGGTTAGAAGAAGTGAAGCAATGTAGAAAAATGTATTGTCCCTGTGTGTTTGCTACTGAAACCAACAGAAACATGTAGATATAGATCATTCATCACAGTACTAAATATAAGAAGTAATACCATTTGCTTGCTTGGATTGAGAATCTGACTTTTGCAGCATCTAACTCACCGACTGCTTTAAATTATAGGGAAAGAAAACAAGAATGAGAAAATAGCCTGATTAGAGCCTACAGATGTTTGTGGTTATTTCATTATGAAACAGCAATTGTTTTATATTTCACCCCTGAAAGTAAAGTGCTGTCATATCAGTCAGTCAAGGCCATTTTGATAAGAAACCCTTCACACCGAGGTTGTAAAGGTTCTTGTCCAAATCAGATACAAACGCTGATGCGCTGCATTGATAAATAAGAGTGTTTGCCTCTTTTTTATCACAGTCTATACTGTTTTTGTCCATTGAACGATGAGTTGATGTTGCCAGAGAAAAAGGGTGGCTGCTGTGATTGTGAACTTGCGCTCCAGTTCCCACTGTGAGTCACTGCCTCCATGAGTGAGATGGTTTATATTCAAGACTGAAAAACACACAAAGCCAGGAAATTATCATTCTGGCTGCAGGTTGAACCACGTTGGCCAGCAGCATATTACTTAGTAAGTAACTACTTCATAATGAGAATCTGAGGCTACATTAAAAAACATAGCAGCATTTCACTTAGTAACGTCTTATGGTCACTTTTCACAACATCAGTCATGCTCACTTTGACATTTCGTTATCAGCTTATCTTCTTGGGAGTTGAATGGAGAGTTTTATTCAGTTTTATCTCTGTGTTCAGTGTGCAGACTCCTCCAGGAGGAGAGGTTAAGATGCAGGAGATGTGCCTGGTACCACTGGGGAAGCAGAAAGTAGAAAAATGCAACTGCTGGTAATTTCATGACATGCTGTGCATCATGTTCAACATGTTACTGATTAGAGTCAGACGCTGTATTCAGACATTAGATATTTTATGGAGAACAAGGTGGCAGTCCCAAAAATGTTACAGTCTTCACCTCTAAATGCCAAGTAACCTCCCAACTTTAACACGGACATCCAGACAGTACGTAAGCACCAATTTTACCTTCTCTGCAGTCGACAAAATGCAGGTTCAACAATGGCTCCTCACTCTGGGTTTATACCCTGTATACAGACGGCTTTACTGTGCAAAGTCTGATAAATGTCCCAAAGTCAGCATCAGTTGGATTTGAAGACTATTAATTATTATTTTGGGTTACTCAGTAGATCACTTCTCATTTCTGCATTTAAAGTTTCTTTAACCTGTTTTCTCACAATTAGCTCAACACTAAACATCTTTCTGTTGCATTACACTTTTGCTCAAAGGTCATTTTGCTCTTGTACTTAAGTAGGGTTTCATATTGTTGCATGTCAATTCTTACTTTGGAAGATGACTTTCTTCCACCAGCGCTCTGTCCTAGCTGCTATCTGACCTCAGGTGTCAATTCACACCTTAGCTGTGTGTCTTCACCTTTGACCCCTCACCTCTACAATCTGTTATCAGTTATTTCCCGGGAAATAGACGATTTAAGGATTTTAACTCTGCGTCGCTGTCTGTCACAACTACGTGTGTGATACTTTAATGTTAGCTTGTAGAAAACCTTTGTACATCATGACCAACCAGGGAGGAAAAACAAAGTTGGAGGCCAAACACCAGCAGGTCTTTATCAGAACAATAACTCATAAAGTAATTTCCCTGCTGAACAGACAGTGGTACCGACAGGATGGAGATAGGAGAGTACCTGTCCATCAGCTCTGAGTATACATCAAAGTCCAGAAACTCTGGCAGCAAAACATGTTTTCTTTAAGAGAGTCGAAGAACAGCCAAACAGGAAGAAGTCATAAACACATTTGCATTGGTCTCAAGGCCTCCAAGGAAGGAAATGAGCTCCTTATTTAGCTTCAGAAAAAACAATTTAAAACAGGTATAAAACTAGGCTCGTATGTAACCTGTTCATTATACGTTCAATTAAAGAACAAACCATTGTCTGTATTGCTCAGGCCTCTATTGTCTGACTGATTTTTGAAACTATTTTCTTATAACCAAGTGTCAAAATCTGAACATATTTACAGCAATCACCCACAACCACTGAATAACAATCATTATCTCATCACTATGGGACCTGTTGAAGGGTGGGAAGCCAAATTGTGATGGTCATAGCAGGTCAGGTGGGTGGTTTCTGGTATGCAGTGGTCACTACCTGGAAAGAACAGTCCGATGGTGAATCAGTCATGAAACTCAGCTGCTGAAGTTCATGTCTCAACAGGTCAGAGCTGTTTTGGTGGGAGAGGGGGATCTGGACAATATTAGTCAAGTAAACAGCTGAATTAATAAAAAATCTTTAAGAATTTTATGATCATTTCAATTTAAATTCAATACAAACAGGAAACAGAATTAAAATCACACTCACAATGTTTTTTACTTTGATGAATTCACAAAGGTTTCAACGTCTAACAGCTGGAACTTGTTGCTCATTTCTCCTAGAAAAAAAAAATATCAAGGAACACGTTTTCATTTTCCACAAAGACCATAAAAACTAAGAGTTTGCTGTAGCTAATGGAAAAATGTTTTTTCCCTGGATGCAGCACCCTGAGTTGGGCTGAGATCCACCAGACTTTCCTCATCACTGTAACATAAGTATGTGTGGTTAAGGTTTTGTAAGAGACGCAGCTTAGTTAGGTGTAGGAAAAAATTGTTTTTGTGTTATCTTAACTACTTCATAATGAGAATATCTGTCAACGAGGCTACAATAAAAAACACTAAAAATAAACAGCAGCTTGTTTTTTTTATCAATCCTCTCAGTGAGACGACTTATGATGGATGAACGGATTCAACATTCGACTGCTACACTGATAAAACTCTTAAAAACTCAGAACATCAATATTATGAGATAAAGCAAAGAGCCAATCAGAGGACAGAACACTTCTGATAACAAAAAGTAAAAAGATAAATCTATTAGTTCATTGATTGTTTACATAAGAGCTTAATTCTCCCTCAATCAACTATATTAAACTAAAATTGCTGAGTGAGAATCCAGAATCCCACAGAAATGTGTCCGTGTACACGTGGCTCCAAAGACAGTCATGTGTGTTGAACGTGTGCTTGTTTCTTCTCTTCATTTGAACACGCCCAGGGCTTTCCTGCTGGGTTTCTGGGTAAAAGGTGAACTGTGTAAGAGTGCAACATGACCTGTCTCTCAGCAGAGGTCAAGGCCGAGGAGAACAAAGGGAGTCAGTGAAGGGATGGAGGGTGCAGTGCAGTGAACTGCTGAAGCCCCACGTGAGTAAACAGACGTCTGGCCCGAAACAGAGGTTAATGCCACACAAAAGATCAACTGAGGTTTTATTTTCAGAAATAGACCAGAGGGTAAAGTTATTTATATTTCAGGCAACTACATAGTAAAAAAAGTTTGGTTTAAAGTGAATTTAGACTTGATGATGCGGTGATGATAGTTGCACTTTCATTTCTTATTGTTGTTTATGTTGAAACTAGGTGCCGGTATGAATTTTCAAAACGTACAAAATGCCATTTTAGAAATGTTAAATAAACTCTGTTATTTGTTTTACTGACGTGGTGGGCAAAGATCAGAGTCAAGAGTTCCACTAGCAGCGACTTACCTACAACCTAGAGGAGAATCACAAACACAGTGTTGCTTCCACAACATTCCTGTTTAGACATGATGTAAGGCCAAGACGTCACACTGGGAGGAACCATGTAAGGGTGCAAAAAGACGTTTTCTTCACACAAACACAACCTCTGTTCTAAAAACGTCTGCTGTTTATTGGAATGGGGAACAGAAACAACGCGTCCACTTGCTTGGCTGTACACTGGCAACGGCTCCAGGAGCAAAACTAAACATGTCAGAATGCTCTAACTGTGGTTGTTGGACGGTCAAACAGTGCTGGAAACCCACCAAACCCTCCACCGCATCCTCTCAACATCAGAATTCAGAACATTTCTGCTTTTCAAAATCAACAAACCAAATATTCACGCCCTCTTTACACCATTATTACTGAAGTGTGCAGATGAGCAGCAGATTGAGCAAATGTCGAATGTCCTTTTGTTCATTTTCTACCCGGCCCTTTCTGTTACTTCATGTTTACAAACACTGAGATGAAATTGATTAAGGTTGATCTGAAAATGTACGTCTAATCAAACTGTTATCAGGTCCTCTCCATGGCGGCTTTTAAATGTGACTGTTCACAACAGGTACAAACACTCGAAGAAAGCGGATTTCACAGATACCCATGAACTAATCACTAACTAATGAGTTGTTATTATAGTTTGTCACAGGCTCATCATTATTTATTACAGGTCTTTCTAGTTATTCAGGACCTGTACTTGTTAATCATCCCGTCATTCCTGAGGTGTTCCTCATTTATTCCTCAGTAACTACTCACATTTATGTTTACAGTTATCAAGGTGTTACCATATGATTCTTCTTGGTGTGGTAGCTTTACAGTAACTCAATGAGACACTGCGACAGACGGCGATGAACCTCACTTATTATTATTTTCACTTCAGGAACTGGTTTAATCACCTCAAACTTTACATACTAAGTGCTTTACAGTAGCCATAAAAGCTCATTACACGGCCGACCTCTGGCTCACAGGCTTCCACCTCTGTTGCTCTCTTTGATCACAGAGCGTCGACCACGGGGGACACAACACTGCTTTGTAGGTTAAAGTGCACGCTGCAGAGCTGCGTAGTGAAAAAAAAAGAAAACAGAAAAGGCAACAGGTCCCACAGTGAGGGGGAACACGAGGATACAGATGCTGTGTGGAATCTGGGTAAAAGGTCGGTGTGATGGAAGTGAATGGACGGCGTATCAACCGCTGAATTGTGTATAAACAGCTGCTTTTAATGAACCCCCATGACATCAACATGGAGCTGCAAAGAGCCACCTTTCACACACTTCTCTGTTCTGCCAAATGGACTCAGCAGCCTCCCTTATATGTTAACAAAAGCAGGAGCTGAACCACAGTTGAGGAAATTACATCCACAGTTTGAAACATAAAGTAAATACGGTAAATTTACAGTATTTCTTAGAAAGCTGATGACGCTTTTCAAAACTCAGATAAATACAAAAATCACTAATTAGCTTCAGCAAGTGGCTAAATTAGACACAAATTAGATGTAATTCAAGTAAACATAAGCGTTGTATTTCTAGTTTATGAACAAAACGAATGTATATGTACTGTAAAATAATGCAAACCTACATTTTAGTTAGATGAGAAAAGCATACAGGCTGTTTTTAGTGTAAATATAATAAATATAATAGCGTAAGTGTAAAATACTAAGTACTGTACTATTCTGTACCATTTTTGTCCTGTACAGTCTAAGTAATATTTTTTAACAAAACAAGATTTAAGGTATTTATTAGAGAGGCCGACTGTTTTTAATTTTGAAAGACACTTTGCTGTTTCAGTGTTATGAGGGGTTAGACTCTTCAAATTCAAATCTCCACCAGAAGGCAGTGAATTACAGTGAACTGTATATGACAACACTGAAGTAAACAGATTTATAAAGACACATCAAGAATGATGCTACGTGTCTACTGTGTCCCCACAAATAAACACACTGATCTAAAATCAAAGTTCATAATGCGACTGCGTTACAGCTTTGGGAAACAAAACAAACAATTACTGTATAGCTGAATTACATTAGATAGAAGATAATCATCAACACACGCAAAGATTAGAGGAATCACAGGAGGAACAGTCAGGATAGTTTCATAAGTCTCAGATGTAAATATTACAAATCAAAGCATCGGCTGCAGAAATCAAATCAAACTCAAGTCTTTCATTTTTATGCTCATTATTGAATTTCCCTCATCGGTTAATTGGGTGAATGTCTCGTCTTTGCTACTTCACATGACTGATTTTCTACTCAAACTGAAGGTTAAAGCTCACGATATAAATAACTATTTAAAAAAACACGTCTGACCCAGCGACAGCACTTGCGGAGCTTTCTGGCAGGTTCGCCTTTGCTCTCCAGCTGTGCATGTCTGATGCAAAACAGAGCTGGAGTTTATTTTCTGCCCCTAAGAGGCTGATGCAACACACCAGACACGTGACAACACCCTCACCTTTCACACACTAACCCACTGGTTCCTAAAAACACCATCTACCCCCACCACCTCGCTGCATCGCGGACGCTCATGTACTGTACATGTGCAGATGGGATGGGCTGTTGTGTTGGTGTAAAACGGCACAGTTACAGTGCCCTCGAGGTTTATAAACAATTCAGGAATCTTTCCAAATTATCAGAAATGAAGTCCGTCTTTAGATAACGCATAGTCTGACGTTTAGGAACAATATTATCATCTTATTACATATCTGCCCGTCAGTGTCATCCGCCTCTGTGATGACGGAGGACCATTCAAATCACACATTCAGAAGCAGAAGATGTTTGTTTTCTTTTGTTCATTTTTTATTATTATTTAAAAGTCTTTAAAATGTGCTGTATATAAAGTGTAACATAATGTGGGATTTCCATCATGAGTGACGACTTTCACATTATACATGAGAATTTTATGCACTGTTTCTATTGAAATATTCATCGGTGCAGCTTTAATTTTTTGTACAGGTCTCAGTTGTGTGCCAGGTTTCAGTTTACATGCATGAGTCTAGATATACAGAACAGTACATCTTCTAATCAGTTCATTGATGAGCTCAAATGGATGTTTGTGCCAGACATTTCCTCCACGCGCTCGTGAGCTATTGCATTAATAGAAATGGGACAGACATGAGGTCACAGTGTCGCCGACCTTTGACCAAAATCAGTTCATGCTTAAGTCCAAGTGGACACAATCCCCTCAAGGTGATCCGGGGACACCACACTCACGAGACTCAAACCAGAATAACACTGTGGCTGAATAAACTGTTGTTCACACTGGAGTCGAACTCTGGTCTCTGTTCTCTGTTGAAAGTCCTCGGCTTTGTTTGACCCCGACCATCCACGTTAACCTCATCCCTACTAAAGTTTGTGCATCAGGGTGAACATGTCATGTTAACTGGATAACAGGAGAAAGGACAGTAAAGTGTCTCTTCATCCTTGAGCTGAGATTTGGATTTTTACAGTATTTTACTCACTGACCAAAAAAACATCAAATCAATAAATGAGCATCATCAGTCACAGACTGCACGTAAAGTTTTGCTATTCATTTTCAACTTAGCAGCCTGTGGTGAAAAATATTTCAACAATCTGCCAAAGTGAAGCCTCATTTTCAAATCCAGGACATCGGGACTCTAGGATTTAGTTCTTTCAGCTCCAGCGTCTTTAATCATGTGACAACAGTTCTGCAGATGTCAGCATTTTATTAGTAGCGTTACTCCAATTTACAGAACACAGCTTTTACTGCAACTGACCCACGACACGCACATCCAGGCTGTCGAGTCCAACCACAACCTCATCTACAAGTCGAACAATGTGTTCTGACTCAAGTGAGCGAGTAGGGAACCCCGCCTCTTCCAGCTGAAACCGCCTCACACACAATGCTCTGCCTCACGTCAGCTCGGAGCAGGATGTTTCAACATACGTGCAGAAGAGCAGCAACAGATACGTGCACTGCTCCCAGAAACTACCAGTGTTCCCAGTTCAGTCTCATGATGTCAAAAGGGAAAAGTCCCCTGATAGCTACGGGGTAAAGTCTGTGGAGAGCTCAGACCTCTACAGCATGAATAATGATTATATAAAGCACTCGAATGTGTAAAAGTCCAGAAGCTATATTAGGAACACAAACGTGAAATCAGTTCATATTTCAGACGTGTGTCAATGTTAGTTTTAGTTCAGTTTATCTGACTGTACTTTGTAACTGTGTTAGATGCTAAGCAAATAAAGTTCCTCTTTGGCCGTCTGGTTTCATTTTGAGCTCTTACGCATTTTTCATTTCGCACTAATCGTCTCAGCTGATCTAAGATGCTGCCACTTGCTCTTAGCTTTCAACTTTAGCTTTTTGTGATGAGTCAGTGAATAGTTGAGGAGATGACGATTGGAGGTTTGAGTTCGTTTCAGTTTTAGTTTCTAAAGTGTTGAAACATTATTATTTAAATATAACAACACAGTGGGGTGTTACCAAGTTACTAGAGTCCAACACTAAACTCATTGACCTTTTCTTTTGTTGACATTTGCTGTAATTAAGCAGCATGTCTCTGTGGATAGATCAGAGTAAAATATCTTTTTTTGTAAAAGCATTACTTTTTCCCTCTGAGCTAATTGTAATAAACGTCGTTTCCACTATCAGGTCAAATATTATTCCTGTTCATGTGGTGTTGAGCTGCTGTTAAATATTTTGCCAACTATTATTTTGATGAAATGATCATTTCGCTTGTAAAATGTCACAATAGTGTAAGATTTCCCTAAAATGACCAAAGTAACGTCATCAAATTGGTTTTGATCAACAATAGAACTCAACTAAAACTGATTGTAGATGTTGTTGTCATTTGGTACAAACTGACTCGTTTTATACTGATTTCAAGTTCCCTTTTTAGTCTCACTCACAGTTAAGAGTTAATTTTTCCATTCACTTGAGAAGAAAAGCTTAAATTTTCCCTTAAAATGCTTCCTGGGTAGAATCTATCAGAGCCATGTGTGCTTTTCAGTGTTTGGCATGTCATCTGTACCTCATCAGTACACCACGTGCCTCATGTCTGGGTATGTGTGTGGGAGTGTGTGTGATTGTTGGATTTTGTCAGGAATGAGTGTGTAAAAAGGCTTGAGGCTTGAACTTTCCCCTACTTCTCACACTGACTCTGCAGGGTCTCCAACATTTATGATTCACGCTGGAGACACATAGCAACCAGTCCGCTCCTCTGTGTGATTATAAACAATATTCAGCAGATTTACAGTACAAATCTACCAGAACGGGCCGCACGAATCCATTTATAATGACAGAAAATGCCTACATATTAAGTTTTGCTATGTACATTGTGGATTTTTTTAGGGATTAAGAATGCATGGTAAAGTTGGCTGTACACTTCATTATAAATTGAATTTATGTAACCAGAATATAATCAAATAAACCCTGTGAACTGCAGCTGAACAGACCTTTGAGCTTGTGGATTATTCTATTACACACTGGAGAGAGGGATCTGCTAGAATTGGTCAACTGATTGGAACAAAAAAAAAAAAAAAACTATTTCTGTGATAAATTAGTTAATCAAAAAGACTAAATTTAATAGTTCCAGGTGATAAAATACATTAGAACTTAAATGTTTTGTGGGTTTGGACATCATCTAGGGAGGTTTGTCCGAGCATTTCTCACTGTTTTGTGAGTTTCTTAAAGACAAAACAATAAATTTACTAAAAAAGAAAATAAGCAGCAGATGAATCAGTTATAAAAACAACTATTAGTAATTGTCCCACCTTGGAATATTAACAAAATAAGCCGTTAAAATACAGATGTGGAGAGCAATTTATGTTGCAAATTAAATGATTTTATTATTATTAAAATTATTATGAACTGAAAAGAATTCTGATGCAAAATTGTGCATCTGTGTTAAACCTCAGTTTGAGTTTTAAAAATAACTCTGCATGTCATGTCCCCGTATCAGTGTGTGTTTAACTAGTAATGCAGACTTCTCATTGCATCATGGTCAAGTCCTCATAAGGATTACAACTGTGAAAGACTTTCCACGCCTCCACCGCCCTCCTCCACATTCTAGTAGCCAATCAGAGGGGAACCTCTGCTGCAGCACTGTTATAAAAGCCTCACAATGCCCTTCAGCTGCACACAACAGACAGAGAGACATCAGTGTTCTTACTGAAGCGGACTCACAGCAGACACAAAGATGAAGATGCCACAGCTTCTCATCCTTCTCTTGATCATTTTGGTCCATGCTGGTGCCGGTTTCCCCTCTGACAGGAAGCCTGCATCGGGCCGGGACAAACACGTCTCCTGGGATGATGTAAACGTGGTGGCTCATGGCCTCCTGCAGCTGGGCCAGGGTCTGAAGGAGCACGTAGACAAGACTAAAGCCCAGATGAGAGATGTGAACATCAAACTGAAAGCCTTGAATGGCACGATGGCTGAACTGCAGAGGAGGCAGCAGGAGCAGAATGAAGCTCTGAAGGCCAGACGTGAGGAGATGGACGAGCGGGAGAAGATGGCTGCAGAGCTGGCTGAGCAAGTGAGGGTGAGGGTGGAAGAGGTGAAGAAACAGAACGAGGACATCCACTCCAGGATGGGCAAACTGGAGGAGAAGGTGGAGGAAGTGCTCACAGAGCCAGCACTGGACAGCAACGACAGCGATCCCTCAGGAGCCTCATTTATCCAGGTGAGACAAGACGCTGCTTTGTTTTTATTTCAGTGTAATAAGATCAAGATCAATTATATAGGACCTACATCACCATTTTTCCATCTGATAAAGGCGAATGACAATACACAATAATGATGAATGAGATGGTTTATTGTCCTGCTGTTTTCAGAGGCTGGTGGCAGCTCAGGGCAGACGCATTGACCAGCTGGTGGAGAAAATCAAGCAGCAACAAGACAAACTAGAGAAGCAGAATCTGCACCTGCAGGCGCTGCAGAGCAAGGTGAGTTCTTTATATGGGCTAAAATCCAGCCAATATACAGCTGCTGTAACTTCAATCACTGGGCGGGTTTTACTTGTTTAATAGTGTTTTAACCAGATCTGTGATTCCTTCAGGTCGCGCACAAAAGAGTCAAATCACACAGACGGAGAGACGAGGAGACAGCGCTGAGGGGAGAGCCAGATCAGAGCACAGCCACATTAGGTAAGACAGCAAACTATTTGGGAAAAATTTGAGGTCCAAACAAAACAAGTCATCCTTTAATCATCCTTGTTAACCCAACACACCCAGGACACCCACAGACACAGACGTGACACATAATGTAAAATGAGGAAAGGAAATGTCAGATTTAATTAGTCAGCAACAAAGGGCATTCACGCGGCACGCAGCCGCGACAATGCAGAAACGCTGATGTGAACTGATGTGTCCTAAAGTGACATAGGAAGAAAAAAAGATCTACCTTTGCACCTGCGATTACAATATTTCTTGGCAGAGCGGCTCATAGGCCAGTCCAAAGATCAGGAATAATGAGGACAGCAGCTCCTCAAACACACCTACTGTACTGTGTGTTTATAGGACAGAAAATGTAGAACTATGCAGTAAAGGAAGTGACATGAAGAGAAAGACTTAGCACATAAAGTTATCTAACAGTATTTAACTAGGTCATTAAAATCCTCAGTTTTCTTATCAGGTTTTTCTGTTATCTGGTTTTCTTAGGTTTGGCCAGAGACTGTCATGATCTGTTTGCTCAAGGGCAACGAGCCAACGGTGTCTATGCAATCCAGCCTGAGGGCTCCCAGCCCTTCAACGTGCTCTGTGAAATGACTTCAGGTGAGTCAGACAGGAACTGTGCCAACCAAGTCTTCTGGTTTTAATTAGTCAACAACAGCGTTACACGGCTGAAAGCTCCATTGAGAAACTTGAAAGCTCAAAGTTTCCTCTCTCTGCTCGTTGCAGAAGGTGGCTGGACCGTCATCCAGAAACGTCAGGACGGATCCCAAAACTTTAATCAGCAGTGGGAGAGCTATAAGAAAGGCTTCGGCAGCCTGAACGGTGAGAGCCATTTACCAACAATGTTTTATTTAAAAAAAAGCTGCATTGCTATGTCCTGAGACACTAAAGTCCTCTTTATGTTTCTCGTCCTGTAGGTGAGTTCTGGTTGGGCTTGGAGAACATCCACTCTCTCTCCAAACAAGGCCAGTACATCCTGCAGGTGGAGATCTCAGATCAGGCAGGAGAGAAGCAGGAAGCTCGTTATCAATTCCAGCTTGATGGAGAGGAGCAGAAGTTTGCTCTTCATGCGGAGCAGGACTCGTCATCTGGGGTTCAGGAGGAAATCATGAGCACTGGAGCCTCCGGTGTCCCCTTCTCCACCGCCGACAGTGACAACGACCTTGCTGCTGACGTCAACTGTGCTCGGCTGCTCTCAGGTGCGAATGTTTTTTTCAAGCCGAGGATTTCGAATGAATCTAAAAGTCTGTGGCCGTCTTTAACAAACCATAAATTCTCTTTATGTTACAGGTGGTTGGTGGTTCAGCAGCTGCGGTGAGGCAAACCTCAACGGCAGATATCCCAGAAGGCCGGGCCTGCTCAGGAGACAGCAGTTCAGAAGACAAGTGATATTTTGGACGTCCTCGAAGGGACAAAACTACTCAGTGAAGAGCACTGTTCTGAAGATTGCACCCGCAACAATAAAGCAATAAGCTCGTCATCAGTGTGTCTCAGAAAGGACCGAGCAGAGGACTAGTTATTTAAAAAGCAGAGAGAACTGGAGCGTTTTAATTTAAAAAGGACTGAAGTCATTGTGTTTTCTATAATAAAACATTAATGATCTCTCCTGATGCACAGGATCATTCAATATTTCTATGCCATGCCATATGAAAACTATCGTCTCAGAGGACTTTCAGTCATATTGGCTGTTCCATTATTCCCTTTATAAGGGGCTTATGTGTTCATCCTGTTTTGTAACATTTGTTTAATGTGTTTTATCATGTTGTACATAAACTGTGTGCAGTTTCTTCTCATTTCTATACTTTAAACATTTTGTATGAAGGGGATGAAAATAAATTTTTAAAATGTAAATGAAACAAACTGTTGTCTCTGTGTAAACCACACTGTGACTGTGCATTTGAAGTAATTAAATTATTAATTAAATTGTAAACTGTAATAATGTGAAATATTTATCTCTATTATTCTATTATTGGTGTTGGCGTAGTAGAAAGCAACTCACATTTAATTTTGCAGGTCTGCAAATTCGAATTTTTACATTTTCTGGAAGGAACCATATAATCTGTAAACTAACAGAGAGTGATGAGCTGGTGCGATTAATCAATTACAAACCTGCAGAAATCATGTACAAAATGTGAAATGTTTCGACAAACCAACATTTAAACAACATTAACTACTGAGATTAATAATAATCAGTAAGTGTTGGAGTAGTTTGCAGCTATTTAGTTTTCATATGTCAAGAGTTTCAGTGCATGAACAATGATGTGTTTCACAACACTGCTCCCTGCTGGGAAAATTATTAAAAAACACAGATGTGTGAGTAATACGAAGAAACATCAGCAAACTCTTGAGTATTTGAAAAGAGCTACAGTGTAAAATGCTAAATGTATTTGTGACAGTGGCTGTTAGAGATAAAACAATCTGCATATTAAATCATTCTGCTGTCTCTGTGTTCTGCCTTTAGAGTCAGATGCTTTGTCCTCCTAAGTTTACAGGACATAAATGGGCTGTATCAAGGTTATTATTATAAATATTATTATTATTTTACACATTTTAATCGTCTCAGCTTAATTTATGATTTTAGGCTACATAAATAATATTTACGTGGCTTTTGTCTGTGTCAGACGCTCATGAATTAAAAAATATGGAAGTCTGTTACAAGCCGATTTCTCCTTTTGAATCTTGTGTGTTATTAGTGTATTAACTAATAATTGCTGTTTTAGTAAGTGTTGATAGTGAGTTACTTCTGGGTAATTTCTGTCTGAGCTGCTGCAGACAATCAAATATCATGTGTGACCCTGCAGATGAATCTGTAAACTGTATTTAAATAAAGATGTTTCATGCTTCACATGAATAAATCAGAATCGTTTTAGAGCTACAGTTACAAATGTAATGAGCCTTAACTCAGTGTCTTACCAATGTTTAAAAGGCTTACAAATTAATTTAATGACGAGTTTTTAAAGCAACAAACATAATTTGGTAACAAGACTCTCAAAGAGAGATTGTTAACTTCTGTTTATTTCCTCAGTATGATAGCACTGTGTACAGGTCATAGTAGCTCATCGTACAAATGGTCATCAGACACACATGTAACAAGGCATTTTATTGTCATAGGTCCTCAGGTTCCCTGATTTATACTATATGAGCAGGCGCTCTTAAGCTCTTGCAAGGCACCTCAGACTGCCAACAGCTGTGTCAAACGTCATAACGTAGTTCAGTTTGTTGGCACCAAGGCAAGTTTGTAAGAAGTGCAAAAGTCCTCAGCAGCAGAAGAAAGAGAAGCTCTCGGAAAACCAAAGCAGGAGACAACAGATCGCTACATAATCCATCATTTTTGAATGAATAAGAATCCATAAAAATGTTTTTAATAACACATAATTCTTTTTTTGCCTTTTCTTGTAGATGTGGTAAACTACATAAAACGTTACCGACACTCACTCACACACGAGAGCACAGCTTCAAAACAAAAACAAGGCAACGAATGACAAACGGGGTTAAGAGCTTGTTTGTTTGCTCTTATAGAGCTTTATGTTCATAATCTCCATCCAGTGTTTGTTCACAGAAGCAGGAAACGTCCCAAATACACAAAGAAGGAATGGCACAAAAGAAACTCACATTTGTTTCCGAAAACCAGATGGGACGGTCCACTTTTTCTTTTGCTGTTAAAAGGTTCATAATTAATTAATAATACTCACATATAGATTTGGTGTTTTTCTTAATCTGCTTTTTTAATCCTCGTCTGTCGTCACTGGAATCTCAATGAAAAAGCTTCAGCCTTTGTTGTTTGTTATGGGCGAACAGATTGTTTACAGATTTCTACTGTAAAATGCTGTTTATTTACAGTAATTATTCTGACATCCGAATATTGATCCTGTAATGATTTATTGACGCTACAACACTGCAGCACCTTGAAGACAGACGCCTAACTGTTGAGGTGTGACGAGGTTTGGCATAGCTTGGATCCATGTAATAAAATGTTTCAGAGAAGAAGATGCAGGTTTAAATGAATGGGGAAATGTGAAGGAGACAAGGAGAGGTGGGCAAGAGGGCAGAGAGTGAGCAAGGATCAGTGTGTAGAAAGGCTTATCAGAGGTTCTGCTGGAGGAAGTGCAGCAGCATAATCTCATAATGTTCTCCAGACTCTGGACATCGGATGCTGTGTCGCTCATTGGGATAAACCTGGAAAAACAGAAAACCACAACTCATAATTCAGTCCTACACAGTTCACAAACACAGTTTCTAACCTTAATATTTTTAATTCACATTGTTCACAACATTTGAGAACATAGTGCAGCACTTTCGCTTGACTCTTTCTAAAAAAAAAACTAACTCAACATCAGTATTAACTTTAATGATACAAATATTAATACGTAAATTTAAAAAAATGCAAAAAATGACTGTGAAATCTTAATAGTGATCATTCAATGTTGTAAAGACAGTAAAAGGAGAAAATGCCTGCAATTAAAGTTTTAGGAAGTTAACTGAACCCATGCACAATCACATTTATATAACAGTCTAAAATAGGACACATATGAACAGTAGATATAAGTAGATCCTCCAACCTGCAGGTTGTACGGTTTCCCAGCCCGAATGATTTGAGACACCAGGAAGTTAGTATGGAAAAAGTGCACATTCTCATCTAGAAATCCGTGCAGGATCAGTAACCTGTTGGGTCTGCATGTAACAGAAACAGAGATAATTAACTTCTTTTGTGTCTTAAATATTGCAGCTAAGAAAAAGGATAAAGCAGTGTCAAAGTTTACCCTTCTAACGTTACTTTTACTGTTTGGTAGAATTAACCAAAGCAGACATGGCTAATAGCTAAATGATGGTACAGTGTAACACTGCTTATTGAGGAGGCTTTCATCTTATAAGCATAAACACAGAAGGCAGTTCACTTTAAAATGGCAGCTCTCACTCGTTTGGGAGTTTGTTGACGTGAAGGGCGACAGAACAAGCTTCGTATCCCTCTGGGTTTTTTTCAGGCGTATCCAAATACCGCTCTGTGTATCCTGTGTCGTAGGCCATCCACAACGTCACCGGAGCTCCTGCAATAGCAACCTAAAGAAAAAAACAGGATGTCAAATAGAAGCAATTGCAGATTGAGTTCAGAGTCTGATGTTTAATATTTTGTAATTCAACAATGAGACTGTAACAGCTCATAAGAGTAACACCAACAGATCTGACAACTGCAATGCAAAGCAACACTTTTTGAAAAGCATTTAATGAGATTAAAAAGGGTAACTAACAAAGTTTCTAAACGGTCTCCACAGGATTAATCCCTTTAATTGTAAACTTTTCTATTAACCCCATCTCTTGTAGAAGGATCTGTAAACAGACTTTAATGTGAGACTACATGATTTAATCCAGATTTTTAGTTTGGCCTGACAGAAATGTATGAGATGTCAGGTCTGCTAGACTTCAATTGATGGTTTAACGATTAGAAGTATTTTGATGTATTCGAGAGCATAAAATGAGTATCATCATTAGTATAAAGTAACCATTAATTATTGATTTATCTCCTGAGATTGGAGAACAGTCCAATATACTGTATCAGTATGTTAAATCAACTCACTGACATCAAGCTGTGACTCTTGACCACATAATGGCAGGAATTTCGGACAAAAATATCTGCACTTGGCATTAAAGTCTATTGTAAGTGCCCTTTAACTGTGCTTAATTTTAGCCCAAAATGTTAAATATTAGTTGTTTTCACCTTGAAGATGTCGGGTTTGTGGATGAGGCCCATTAGAGAGAGGAAGCCTCCGTATGACCAGCCATGGATGGCAACACGAGTCAGGTCCACAAACTTGTACTTGTCAGCTATGTAGTGTAAACCCTCCACCTGGTCTTCAATCTCCACCTGACCCTGGACAGAGGGCAACTCAAACGTCACTCACCATTTATAAATCTCTCTTCATCACCATAAATGTTTGTCTCAGTCGCTTGCTCTACTTCATGTCATAAATACCATTTTGTCTTTCACAGCTCCTTCAAACTTGAGTCCTCGCTGACAGGATCCCCGCCCATCGATGACCAGCACAACGTAGCCCAGAGACGCCAACGTGCTCAACCGCAGATACTTTACTCCTTTAAAGGAATTATTTACTAACTGCACCTGCAAGAAAACAAATTACATTAATACAATGAATGAATGAATACAAGTTGTGGTTAATACGTTACACAGGGCTTTTTACTATTGTTGTTTTGCCTAATGTAAAAAATGTACTAAAGGTTTACCAAACATAAACATACCAATTGTATTTCATGTTATATTACTGCATTATAATTACTGATGCATTTATGTGGACTTCCTTTTACAGTCCCCTAATTGCTAAGGATTTATTACTGACCATAGATTTATAGAAACAAATAGTCAGAGGAGATAAATACAAAGAAACTACAGCTAAAACACTAAGAACAACCTCCACTATGCAGCTTCCTAAGAAAGTAGGTCAATCAGTTTATAGAAATACCTCGTCTATTACTCATCTATCTGTTGAAGATACAATTGTAGTCAACCAAGGTTTATGTTGGTAATAGTCTAAGTTTAATTATGTACTATCTAGAAATTAAGGAACTTTCCAATGAATTACCATTTCTTATGTAATTAGTGTCCATGGTTAGACCCATTTATAAAGGGTTTATATACTCATTTAGCATCTATGTCATTAAACACATAACAGAATTTTAAAAGGATGTGGTCAAACCTGGGGGCCGCCATAAACAAAGATGACTGTGGGATGTTTTCTACCAGGGACCAGGTTGTGTGGTTTATACAACATGCCGTACAGCTCGAAGCCCGACTTTCCTGTGAAGCTGAAGATCTCTGGAGGAGTGTAGTCAAATGGGTAACCTGGGAAAACGGAAGAAACAAGAAGCATTAGTCAAGCAGGAACACAGTCAAGTCACTGAGTGTGTGTCATATAAAGTATAATTAAAATTAACATTTTAAACTAGCAGCTGCAAAACAAAGCATGAAAAAAATCTATAATTTCATCCATCAAAAACAAAGTATTTGTTTTCAGTACTAGAAGACTCCATCATGCTCGCCCAGAACTGCGGCTCCTTGTGGAGCGGGTCACTGTCTGAGCCGTTCAGCTTGTAGATGTGTACACAGGGTGCGGAGGTCAAACTGCTGTAATGACTGATGAACATGTCAAATGTCTGTGTGGATGAAAAGAAAAATACAAGTGTAGGTTAATCACATATTCATTAACAACTTAGTTTTAAAGGGATGCAGGGTTTTACAGGCAGATGCCACCAATTTCTTTTTATCGAAGGTAATATTGTACATTTGATGATTATAAATAACCTATTATATCATTATAAAATACACTGAAATTAAATTAATTGTGTAGTAAACAGAGAAGAACCAGCCTAGACTACACACGCGTGTCTTTTATTACCTGGCTCACAGAGCAGCTGTGGGAAAACCCAGGTTTGGTGAGTCGGACGATTTCACCTGGTGTGTCGTAGCTCACCACATACAGGTGATGCTCCAAAGGAGAGTCTTTGGTTCCCTGGAAGTAAACCAGCTTTGCTGCTTCATCCACCCAAATTTGAGGACTTGACGAACGCTACACCAATACAGAGCAAAAAAACTTTGTGAATCTCTTATTCAAAATCTAGTTTCTGTTATTTCATGTCTGTTTTATTCAAATTTGAATTTGTTCTTTCTCGTCCCATCTCTTTTAGTATGTAGCTTGTTCAATGTTCCTTATTGATCGTACATTGGTGCATGTATTGTTTAACATTTGATATATTAGGGATTACAACTGGCTTATGTAAACATGACCCAGTCTGTCTAAAATATTTGAAACACGGTGTACTGGTGTCTGGCTATGGTTCATTCATCAGCTGCCCTTGAACGCACATGTATGTGGGCAGAGCTTTACCTTCGCTCCGTGATTGGCCAGCACCTCCCACTCTCCACTTGTTACTGTGACCTCCTCTTTGACTGGACACTTGAAATCATCTGATGACAGGTGTAAAGAGGTCATGTAAGTTGGATCAAATCAAAGATCAGTTGTCTTTGGTAACTCTTTTAAATCACTCTATTTAGCATTCATAAGTCTTATACAAGCATTTAATAAATGGTTTAAAACACACAACATTATCACTGCTTTTGTACTGTATAGCATAACATTTCCAAATATCTTTCAATATGGTTGAATTAAAGGGAAATAAAGTATAAACTGTTGAACCATCACATGCCATCAAAACAGCTTTTGAGCACTTATTTATTCAGTTTGTTCCTGTAAGCTGCCACCAACCTGTAGAAACTGTGAAAGTTTAACCACTGCAAATTAAAACTGAAATTGTCACAAAGTACAAAAAGTAAAACTAATTTAAAGGGCAAAAAATATAATTCCAGTGAACAGACAGAAATAATTATTACCGAAAGACAAGACCTATTTAAAATCATGCTTGAGTTGTGTGTTATAGATAAATTTATACAGTGTGAATGCTAAGTGCTGATTTATTATTTCTTACAGTATTTGTTTTCTCATCTCATCTGTAGTGTGCAGTTCGACAGGGAATCTTGAAAATCAGCCTGTAATAATGATGTTACCTTCTGAGTGAGTGTAGCCTTTGACCCATTGATGGCTGCCCCGCTGTAGAACTGATGTGATCTTATACAGGTGGCAGAATCCTGTTTTTGATTCATTTACTGTGATGAAGGTGATCTCATCATCACTGGTTTGGATGAAAGGATAGAAGATGTCATGCACCTGTAGGACAAACAAAAGGATGAACGTAATAAACTGTAATTAGGGTAACCCTAACCCTAACAATAACCCTAACATAAACTGGGACTGCAGCAGAGAACAGTCCACAACACCATCACTTAATAATAATAATAAATATTTGCTGAGATCGGTTTGTACAGGAACCACATTTTTTCAAATCACAAATCAAATCTCACATGAGAAGAATCTAAACGGGGAAACCTTCAGCTAACAGAGACAGACACAGAGCTTGTGTTGGGTCTCACATTGATCCAGATGTCACTGCTCTCTTGATAGATAATGAAGGGCTGGACGGCATCTCCCAGTGCTTCTAGACTCTTCCGCCGGCTGGCCTCATCCTGATGTGCTGGGATGAAGAGCGATGGAGGCAACAAGACCAGCTGGAGGTGCTGTTGCCGTCGGTCCATCATGACTGCCCACGCACTAACACACAAAGACAATAAGAGCTGTCGAGGGTGGGAAACTGAGCAACTGTTTTATCTTCCTCCAAGAGAAGAAACTTACTATCGTCCATCCTTTGTCCACCCAGCTCTGGTGATGTATTCAGCAGAGGGGAACAGGGTAGTGAAAGGCACAGGCAGCTCCTTCTCCTGTGTGCTGATAATCTGAAGTAGAGAAAGTGCAATGTTTACCTCTGACCACTCATCTTCATAACTTTTATTAGAAAGTTCTCTTCATTGCAGCTGTGTCAATATACTAGAAACATTAAGATGTTTTGTGCTAATGAACGAAAACCCACTTTGCCGTGATTGTCTGTCCTGATTTCTGCCAATTTGAGAGTAATATCAGGATTCTTGCTGCCTAGAAACAAATAAAACTGAGTTAGTTAGCAAAACATTAACATTTGTCAAATATTAATGTAAACAGAACAGGACAGCAGAGCAAAATCGTACACTAAACCTCAGAAGTGTTAAGTATTAGGGGATTTCTAACAAGAAAAAAAAAACCTTATCAAGCAATAATCATATTATTCTGTTAATTAATTATCAAGTTTGAGCCAAATTAACCAACAGTCTAAAAAATCCAATAATATTGAGTTTACTGTGATGTATGGCAGCAAAAACAATAAATCCTCAGAGAAAGCTGGAACTATGAAATGTTTGGTTTTCTTACTTAACAAAAGATGAAAAAATATATAGAGAAGATGAAATTCACAAATCAATTCATCGTCTCATTGGTTACAGCTCTATAGACAGTACAGATCTGTGAATTTGGATTTTTATACAGTGATTACATGTTTTACAGTTACAGTTTTTGGTTCAGTAGGTCTGCTCTTTGTCCAAAGAAAAAAATATACAGTACATAAGGCTAACAGACAAAATGAGAAAACTAAACTCATAACATTCAAATGAGTTGTTCAGTACCTGCACGTGGGTATCTGTAGGTATCTGTCTTACGCTCTTCCAAAGCCGGAGATGGGACATGAATGATCTCAACTTCAGACTCATCCACCTCCTCATACAAAATCTGAAGAGTCTTACCGCCATCTGATTCTGAACGAAATAGACCCGATAACAAGGTGTCACAATCATTTTCAAACCTCTCTCTCGCTTTCATAATGTTTGTTAAGTCAACTGTGACAACATCATATTCACCTTGTTGAGCGGCTGGTGACCACCAGTATCCAGTAAAGCGATCAAACTCTTCCTGTGTGACAAATGTGGCTATGCCTGCAGATTTGGGGTCTTCTTTCGGATTATTAATACCTGAAAATAAAAAAAACAAGATGTGGGAAATATTCAAGACACTAGGTAAGCATCAAGGTGTAAACATGCTTCAATCCCGACCTTTGTGGCAGAAGGTGAGCCTCCTCTCTTCGCCTGTCTCGATGCTGGTCACCCAAATGTCGTTGTTGTTGATGAAGCCGATAAAGTTTGGGTCCCCGTGGCAGATCTTGGGGTCCATGCGTGTGCCTGAACTCTGGCTCTTAATCTCTACAGGTTTCATTGGAGAAGTCTGCACATAAAATCAGAGTGAATCAACTAAAACTGAGTTAAACTCTTCAGTGAGCACAGTGAAGTAAAGAAAAGGAAAAAATGCACAGTGACAAGAAACAAATACTAAACCATTACAAAACACTTTTAAAAGAGATACTAAGAATTGTGACAAATGATGATACAAATTTTCTTTTAAAAGAAAAAATTTGAAAGATAACAGTTTGTTGCAGTTCTAACTGTGCCCAATATATGTACTGGGATCGACACATTGATTAGATGTAACCAAGGCCCACAGGTGACAATAAAAAGCCCAAATGTGCATCTTCTGGCTAAGGAACTGATGGAAAAGGCATTGGTCTAACAAGCTACTTTATCAAATGAAGCAGGTCTGTAATAATCCTTCTGTGCTGTGTGGCAGTGAAAGTCCTACTTAGCTGCCCTTTAACTCACAATAAAGCTGCTGTTTCCACCATCTCGGCAGAAGTACAGACTGCTGTTGGCCTGGAACAGGAAGAGGCCACTGGGTCGGTGATAGTCATAAGCTGTGATGCCAGACACCCCCAAACGCTTCCTTTCTCGTAGCAGCTCCTCTTCTCGAGAGAAACCCCCGTGGTGAGGGCTGGCCTGAGGTCAGGGGTGACAGGAGGACACACAACGTGACAATGCTGGTCGACCGAGGTCATGGTCAAACACAGTTTTTTCGGGGCATGGAAAACAAACGATAGGAAAACATTACCATACTAAATTGAAGAAACAACAGCAAGCTACTGAGTAGAGTCATTTATCTTCTCTGTTGAGCTATAAGTATTTGTATTTATATGAGCAATCAATCCAGTGGTCCCTGAAAATAAAAACAGGGTGTATCAGGGTGCAGAAGGACAAAAAAAATCCTTCTTACCTGAAAATGATCCAGCATCTGTTTCCATGACAAAACCAGCAGGGCATCTTTGCGAACCTTCTTGGGAATGTCTGAGTAGAGCAATGCATTTTCCCTGCTGGCGTAAGGCATTCCTGTAAAAATAGAAAGAAAAAAAAGACTCTGTGAAACACTGATGATGAGAGCAGTAGTGTAGCACAACTAAGCTGGAGCCACCTGCCCCAGCTCTTCTTCAGTACAGTCCTATATTTATAAGTCTGGTTGTAATGTAAGTCTTTACTATGCAGAACAATGAAGAACTATGCAGAACATTGAAGGATAATATGGACATATTTAATTTGAAACTTGCTAAGTTTGTTACAGGGACTACCAAGTAAGATACACTTTATTAATCCCTGAAGGAAAATTCAACTAGGCTTGACTTTGACATTACTATTAATAATGTGTTCATCATCTCAAACTTATCATGAGCTTTAATTGTGCAAATTCATTTAACAAATCACTCGTACACATCAATAGTTGCATGAATAGTTAGTGCAACTCAATCCTGGTACGATAGAGGAAGTCCTCAGTGGTGACTGTTGATGACTGAACTGAACTGAGGTTTCTGTGCAGTTTTTGGAGTGAGTATAGACAATATGTCACAATTGATCCAGCATGTGTGTTAACATGCCCTTACGTAACCTGGTTCTTATAGGTTTACTGCAGTATACTAGGGAAGAAGACACTGCTTGATATCACAGCAGAATTTCTGCTGAAAAATACTGATGTGCCTCGAGCACATATTATGTGACTGACTTAATATGATTAATGGTTTGCTGCATGCAAAGTGAGATCCCACAAGCTCAACCTGTCTGGTGGCTGCTTTGCATTTTGGTCTATCTTGATAATAATAATGTAATGTGGTACATGTCAAAACTGGTTTTGCTTCCTCCTCTCCCAGTATGATGGTTAAAAACTGGTGCAAAATGGCAACAAACCTTTTCATTCAGTCACCACTGACACCACAACTCCTAACACAGACATTTTAGAAAGAAACATTTCCTCTTTTCAAAACGTCTGAAGAGGAAAAGCTCTGCAGCAAATAGGCACTGTAGTATTTAATAAAATGTATTCTGGATCACCACATTATGAATCAAACTTAGTTTTTCATATTTGGGAATTCAACAAATACAACAAATCTACACAATCACAGTATTTTGAAAAAAAAAAAGGGGCCTGAGCAGCAAAATCCCTGAGTGCGTTGAACTGAAACAGCTTGTAAATCAGACTAAGTCAGTAATTCTTGCTGTCTCGGCATGACCGTCAAAAACTAGGTACAGATCTTGCAGCCACCACTGGACACAGCTTTGGAAATGATATCACACACCAGGACTAACTGCTTGAGACATGGCAGCAAAAAACAACAACCATTTTGCAGAAATTCTGTGCACTACAGCTGCTACATATAAAAGCAGAAAGATGCCCACACTGCAGAACAGTGTTCCTGATTTTCTCCAGCACACAATGACTAGATTCACTGCAGATCTTTGGACATCAAATGAGCCTGAAAACAGCTGCAGGCTGGCAACACTGACTCACCAGCTGTAACCTCAGATTCTTCACAGACGCATGCTAGCCTTCAAAGAGACTGAATGTACGGTACCAACTAGCAGCTGCTTATCGGAGCTGAGATTTATTTCAAAGTCAGTGTAGAAAACAATATTATTAGGCACTTTGTATGTAAAAAAACATTGTGTCAGCTCACCAAGATAATAGATGCGGTGAGAGTGCGGACTGGCCTCATCCTTCTGGATAAACTGGAAGTCATGTGGCGCCTTGTTAATAACTATGCCACTGTTCTTACGGCTATTGTGGATGATCTGCCGCAGGCCGTCCCATGTATACTTCTCCACCTGAAACTGTGTGGAATTGACGTCCTCCATCTCCACCACTTCTGTGCTGTCGGAGAGCTCGTCGACCCCGGTCATACCTGCCAGTGCCTTCCTGATGCTGTGGACAGGCACAGAGACTGATCAGTAACTCAGACACCAGCCACATGACAAATAGAGGCAAGGGCAGCAGAAAGGGTCCATGAAGTGTTAAACACGATGATTGAACACTAGCACTTTTAATGGTAAAAACCTGAAAGAAAGTTCTGCTGACAGACATTAATCTAATAATAAAATCTAGTTGTCTAGTAAAGCAGAAAAACATATTGAGAAATACTAAAATGTTCGACTGTTTCACAGTTCTTTCTTAGCATCAGTCGCCTTTTAAAAGTCTCACTCCATCAATGATTTTTTTTATGTTACTATTAAAATAAAAATAGGTTCAATCTAAAGATTCTAGTATTCAGAGAATAACATGGATTTTTAAAATTTTTTTTTTTATTAAGAGAAAATATGCCTACCTTTCCTGGCCGTCTTCTGTTTTGTCTTCAATTTTCAGCCTCTTTACTCTGTGCATTAACTGTTCAACAACCCCTGACCAGACTTAACACCCTGTAAAATATCAGATTAAAAATGTAAGAGCTCAAAAGTTGAAACAGGGAAGAAACGTGGCAGCATCTGCTCTAACGGACGAATAACTTAAATGCACAAGAATTGGTATAAAAAAACTAGACCCGGCCTTTAGCTCACATGCTATGAGCAGTGAAGCTGTTACTCAGGTGATGGCCTCACTGAGGGCAGACATGTCTTTGCAGCTTTATCGAGGAGCTGATGTTTTCCAGTCAACCACCACCACACTTTCAGCTGAGTGTTTCTGATATTGAGTCTCACCGTCTGTGACTCAGCTGCTCAACTCTGACACTTCAACGTCTGTGTCATAACTATGTCAAATGTTACATGGTTCCTCCACATTTTACTGCAGGCTGTATAAGAGGCAGCTATGTTGCCTGGAGCCTAAATTAACTTCTGTGTCTACACAGGTTGATCATGCTATCAGATCTATAAGAAGGATACATGCCATGTTTCTGCATTATACTGACCGGAGCTAGATGAAAAAATTATTTAAGTATATAATAAATATCTTTATTAATGTACATCGTATAAATTGTTCCGACAAATTATAAATTGTTAACTAAACTAAATTGTTGAAACTAAAATCATCAACACAACACACAAAGTAAAAAAACGTTGCATGAATTTCATCACAGCAACTCATGATGTGAGTCAGAAGTGTGTGTGGGTGTCCTTGCGTGCCTGTATCAACTCCTGACACCATCTGGACATGCTCC